>NC_140171.1:113074114-113221614 GCF_963971535.1 Notolepis coatsorum | reverse complement strand
ATTATTTTATTCTATTTCAAACAATGGAAGCGTTCTGCCGAATGGCTCAGCCAGTGCAAAGTGATTTTGCCAGTGATGAATGAATGAATGAATGAAAACTTTATTTAACAGATTGCAGAATGGGTACAATACAGTACGGCTCAATACATACAATTGTTAAGGGGATGCAGACCTGAGAAAGACGTTTGTCTTGTTTCCATCAGGGTCCCCCATTTTCAATTCATATAGACATATATGACATACATGACATACAGATAGTCAGTACTGCTACATCTATACATTTATGACATACCAGATTTGCAAATACAGTACTGTTTGTGATACAGAAGGAGTCAAGAAAAGGGAGTATATACATTTGACGTAGAAACTGTACATTGGAGGTTGGGTGGGGGGGGTTGGGTACATTGGGATATTGACAACCATACTGGGTAATTTACATTGGAGGTGGTTGGGGGGGGGGGGGGGGGGCGGGGGGCATACTGTATAAACAAGTAACACTGTACATTGAGGGGGGGGGGGAGGAGACACTGTACAAACAAACACAATTGTACATTGAACTATTGACAAAACCATACTAGGTAAATGACTGTACATTGGAGGGGGTTGGAATGATTGGGTTAGGATATTTACAGGGGCCAGTGTTGAATTGCAGTCTCCCGTAGGTGTCCCTTAGGTGATCACGTCCAAAGGCCATTCAACTTGATTGGTGTATCCGGCTGTAGTAGCATCCACAGCGTTAGCGTGAGTATAACAGGTCCTGGTATCGCCAGATGTATCTCTCTTTCTCGCTCCCTTTGATTCCCTCTGTATTTTTGCGTGCTGCTGTTTCCTTCTCTGTGATCTTAACTGGTAGCACTGTGGTCTGCTGCCCCCGAACCCCCCCCCCCCCTCTCTCCATTTCATCTGTCTGTGTATTGCTGTGAAAGAGAATGTCATTAATGATGATGAGCTGTAATATAAAAAGGTCAGCAGTTTGTTGGGGAGAGCTCAACATACCTTCATATCAAGACAAGTGTGTGTGTGCGTGTGTGTGTGTGAGCAATGATGTGTTTTATTGTATTTGTGTGTCCAGTCCACAGATGTGTATACAGTAAAGGAAAGGGGGGGGGTAGAGTCCTGTTTGGATAAAATATTAATATGTAGTTTATAAGCTTCACATGTACAGTATATAAGCTTCATGTACAGTGTATATGCTTCATATGTACAGTATATACGCTTCACATGTACAGTATATAAGCTTCACATGTAGAGTATATAATCTTCATATGTACAGTATATGCTTCATAATGTACAGTATATAAGCTTCACATGTACAGTGTATAGGCTTCATATGTACAGACTAGTATATAGCCTTCACATGTACAGTATAGGCTTCATATGTACAGTATATAAGCTTCACGTGTAGAGTATAAGCTTCATATGTACAGTATATAAGCTTCACATGTACAGTATACTGTAAGCTTCATATGTACAGTATTATAACTG
This sequence comes from Notolepis coatsorum, assembly GCF_963971535.1. Classification (NCBI taxonomy): domain Eukaryota; kingdom Metazoa; phylum Chordata; class Actinopteri; order Aulopiformes; family Paralepididae; genus Notolepis; species Notolepis coatsorum. The sequence continues at coordinate 113,220,129 of NC_140171.1, read as the reverse complement.
CTACTCTCTCATCACATGTCAACTCGCAGGCCCCTGCCGGTCCCACAACCGACTACATGGTCTTTAATGGTTTCATTAAGTGGCAAAATGTGTTGATGAGCTAATATGGTCACACTGAATTATTCAAAGTGCCATAAGTGAGTGGGGTTGTCATGTCGGCTCGAGCCTCTAATGCAGGCTTCCTTTGCTAATGTGGTTTTGTGGTTAACAAGGTCAAAGGTAAGGGCGGCTTGGTGGCGCAGCGGACAAGGCGCTCGTCACCAACGCAAGAGACACTGGTATCGAATCCGGCTGTCAGCGTTGCTTCCGGCTTGGCCGGCCGTCATACTGGCTCGATTGGCAGAGTCAGCGAGGGGAAGCCGGTGGGTGGGTCTGGGTCGTTGTGGACAGCGACTCCTACAGTTCGGTCGGGGCGCCTGCACAGCGAGGGAAGGATCTAAGAGAGGTAGTGTGAACTTCCACACCATACACTCTCTCAGTGAGAGTCCGCGCTGCCAGGTGAAAAGAAGTGGTGGGCTGGGTACACATGTGTCGGAGGAAGCATGTGATAGTCTCCGCCCTCCCAGACCGACGGTAGGGGGTAGAGTGCGCAACGACCAGGAAGGGGATTGGGAATTGGCATAACGACTAACATTGGGAGGGGAGAAAAACGGAAAAAGAGAAGGAGGAAAAAAGATAATAATAAAAAAAAAAACAAGGTCAAAGGTAAATTCAAGGTTTCTCTGAACTCTTTGAGTTGACAGAATGTGACGAATGTCTGGAGAAGTGTGTTCACGTTAGCTGGGTGGACGTTCATAATCAGCGCAGGGTTAAATATAAAGCGCAGGAGAGGGCGCTCTATATTTAAACAGCAGAGATCGCAGGATAGAGGGAACCTCCCGGAGACGCGGATCGTGACGCTCTCTTCTCTCTCCACCGTTTCGTCGCTTCACTTTGCCGAAATCCAAAAGTGTACCTTCTACTGTACTCGAGTGTTCTGGTACTCAAGTAGCCAACGGGGAAGTGAGGGACGAAATCCAGCAAAAGTCACCTGTTTTGCCGGCAAAGCAAAGAGCAGCAGCCAACAGAACCAGAGTTCCCCCAGTGTGTCTCCCCTCCTCTCCTTCCTCTCTGGTGATGATGTCACCTCTCCTGAGTCAGAGCCCGGGAGCCTCGCGTAACGCGGGGCAACGCTCCACTCCACTCTGTATGCTCCAGAGGGGGTTGGAGGGGAGGGCCGCTGGGAATGTGTGTGTGTGTGTGTGTGTGTGTGTGTGTGTGTGTGTGTGTGTGTGTGTGTGTGTGTGTGTGTGTGTGTGTGTGTACATGTGTTTACGCAGTGATGTAACTCTTCCCTGTTCCCCTCTCGCTGATAGATACAAGAAGAGAAGAGAAGAGGATAGAAGAGGAGAGAAGAGAAGAGGAGAGATGAGAATAGAAGATAACAGAAGGGGAGAGAAGAGAAGAGGATATAAGAGAAGAGAAGAGATGAGGAGATGAGAGGAGAGAATATGAGAGAAGAGAAGAGAAGAGGATAGAAGAGGAGAGAAGAGAAGAGAAGAGAAGAGAGAAGAGAAGAGAAGAGAAGAGAAGAGAAGAGAAGAGAAGAGAAGAGAAGAGAAGAGAAGAGAAGAGAAGAGAAGAGAAGAGAAGAGAAGAGAAGAGAAGAGAAGAGAAGAGAAGAGAAGAGGAGAAGAGAAGAGAAGAGACGAGAATAGGAGAGAAGAGGAGAGAAGAGGAGAGAAGAGGAGAGAAGAACCAGTGTTTCGTCTCTGGGCTGAACTTTGCGACATTGAATAATTTGGGAAACAAAATACTGATCCAGTGAGCTATTCTCCTTACACTGCAAGAAAGAAAGAAAGAAAGAAAAGAAAGAAAGAAAGAAAGAAAGAAAGAAAGAAAGAAAGAAAGAAAGAAAGAAAGAAAGAAAGAAAGAAAGAAAGAAAGAAAGAAAGAAAGAAAGAAAGAAAGAAAGAAAGAAAGAAAGAAAGAAAGAAAGAAAGAAAGAAAGAAAGAAAGAAAGAAAGAAAGAAAGAAAGAGAGAGAGAAAGAAAGAAAGAAAGAAAGAACCACGTTCTCAGAGGCTTGCCAGGTTGTTACATTAGTTACCATCAGCTGGAAGCTCTCCAGCGAATGTGAGTGATTCTGCATCTCACACGTCTGCTTAATTATGCACAGGGGGATGTTTTCGTGTGTGTGTGTGTGTGTGTGTGTGTGTGTGTGTGTGTGTGTGTGTGTGTGTGTGTGTGTGTGTGCGTCACTGCGTGTGTGCGTGTGTACGTGTGTGTGTGTCTGTATGTGTGCGCGTGTGTGGTTGCTTTGTGCTTTTATCCAGTTTGTTTTTATTTCTTCCCTGAAAAACACAAAGTACACAGAGAAGATCTCCCGAGTGACGAAATAGCCACCAACGCTATCCCACCGCGGTACAGTAGCTACCTTGGCAGGGAAAGTTGTTGGTGGTGAGAACGAGCGAGAAAGAGGTAAATCCAGTGATACGGGTGTTTGAAGACTGTCTGGATGATGGACTGAGGTATAGTGTTTGTACTTAAAAGGAGGAGGATTTGGGCAGATGACAATCAACGCAGCTATCGGGACCGAGAAGGTGATTCAAACTGGTATCCGCTTCATCTGTTCTACTATTCATCTCCCCCGTTCTTTGCCAGTCCAACATCTAGCAAGAGACAAATTTCTCTATCATCTAAACAGAAAATCTCTCTATGGATCATGGCAGAAATATGCCGCAGCTGGCATTTGCGCATACTTTGAATCGAGTCAAAGGGAATACGTTCATTGAAGCGCGTAGAGCAGTTGCCCTGGAAAATTCATATTTTCCTCCCGATTTAGAAAACATGATATTGGCTTTCTGAAGCCTGCAAGCAAACGCACTTTTCCAGACATTCATCACATTCTGTCACTCTAAAATCCATACAACCTTGAATCGATTTGCAAAGTCATATAAGTATAATCTATACATATACCTATACATATATAATCTATATCAAAACAGTGCTGTGAACTGTAGAGATGGGACCAATCCGATCCGATATCAGGTTTCGATATGACGTAATTCACATATCAGAGAGACTCAGAAGGAGCTTCTATCCCCAGGCCATCAGGATGCTCAATGACTCTATGTAACATCAACCCCACCATCTACACTCATTGCACACACATCCACATGCACACACTCACTTTAACACTCACTTTAAACACTTTAACACTACACCATATTTTATCTATTTATTAAAGAGATTTGCACTACATCCATACCTAATTTTTGCATTTAGTTTAAATTCTTGTACCTCATTGCCTGCATTTTTACTTCATTGTACTTAGGTTGTTCTTTAGTTGTATATTGTATATTTGTATAGTGTTGGGACTTTATTCCTCTTTTACTTACTTTTTATTTTACTGTATGAATGACATTCTCAGGGGCTCATACAGAACCAAGCATTTCACTGTAATGTACATGTACTTTATACGTGACAAATAAAAGCAAACTTGAAACTTGATATCAGATATTGCCTGACCGATCCACGTAACCGATCCAGATTCCATAGCAAGGCTCCAGATTGGGACTATTTTTTGGAATAGTGCTACGAATTGGAATTATGACTAGTAGTGCGACTATACCCCGTTTTTTAATCATGCAGTATATCATGTTTACTTCTCGTTCGGGAGGGAGATGTGTGTGCGTGCGTAAGTACGTGCTCTCATTGGAATGCGGAACGGTCAGCCAGTGTGTGTGTCTCGCTCTCTCTGTCTCTCTAGTGTGTGTGTCTCCCGCCACCCCCCCCCCCTCTCTGTCACAGAAAAAGAGGTGAACCGCCTGTTCCTGACTCTATTTCACCTGCCCACCTTGAAGCACTGCGCCGACCAGCTGTCCCCAGTGTTTGCTAAAATTTTTAACACCTCATTGGAGCTGTGTCGGGTCCCAGGGTGCTTTAAGGCCTCGACCATCATCCCCGTCCCTAAGAAGGCCAAGGTCACAGGCCTTAATGACTAGACCAGTCGCCCTGACATCTGTGGTCATGAAGGTCTTTGAGCGCCTTGTCCTGGCCCACCTGAAGTCCACCACAGACCCTCTTCTAGACCCCCTGCAGTTTGCATACAGAGCCAACCGTTCCACGGACGATGCTGTGAACATGGCTCTGCATTACGTCCTGGAACACCTGGACACTGCAGGGACCTACGCCAGGATTCTGTTGGTGGACTTCAGCTCAACCTTCAACACAATCCTCCCACATGTCCTGGAGCATCAGATGTCCCTGCTGCAGGTGCCTGACTCTACCCGCAGGTGGATTACTTAGACTTCCTGACTAACAGGACACAGCGGCCTAGTACTACCAGGAGTAAACTAATCCAGCCTTACTCAGCACTATGGAGGTCTAGTACTACCAGGAGTAAACTAATCCAGCCTTACTCAGCACTATGGAGGCCTATTACTACCAGGAGTAAGTAAACGAATCCAGCCTTACTCAGCACTATGGAGGCCTATTACTACCAGTTTGTATTTTAAACCTACTTAACCTACAGTTCAAATAAATTGCTTTGGAATACATTTAAATGTAATGCATTTGTTGTACATGTCTTTGTATATTTACTATTTTAAGTGCTGTGTGTTTATTACAGCCTCGTGTAACTTTACATAGATAACAATACAACTATTATGTTAATATTGTAAATTATTAAATAGTTATTATTTGTTATTATTCAAGAAAAAAAGAGCTCTCGTATCAGTATCAGTTCAGTATCAGTATCGACAGATATCCAAATTCAGGTATCTGTATTGGAACTGAAAAGAGTGGATCAGTGCATCTCTAACTGGAGGCGTATTTTATTGTCAGGAAGAGGAAATGTGTCGTTTAAAAAATGTTGATACCAAAACGAAAACGTTCCCCCCCGATACCTTACTTTGCTGAGTTATGTGCATGTACTGCATGTTACATTTTGGATGATTTTGGATTGTGGCTGAACAGAAGAAATGTTATATCTCGGATCAAACATGCTGGCTGTTCGGGGGGAGGGGGGGGGGGGGGGGGGGCAACATTGTACTTATTTTATGCCTATTCTTATGTCTGCACTTTCTACGTTGCACTACTTTTATTGTCTTTTATACCTATTCTTATGTCTGCATTTTATACATTGTTTTTATTCTGTCGACTGTATGCAGATTTTATGCCTATGTTCATTTAGTGCTACTTGCTGTGGGGCACTTTGGGATACAGTGTCATTCGATACCAAAGTTCGACACCAGAGAATTCTTCGTTACTCGACAGCATTGAAGCGATTCGATCGGTACCATAAAAGTAACGAATGTCGACACCCATCCCTATGAGAGAATCGGAGGAGGCACCACTGGCTGGTTAAAAATGACAAAATGTCAACATATCTAAAAATAGCAGCTGAGGTTCAGCCCCTGTTACCACATGGTCATAATAATAACCAAAGCGCGCCGGGGGAGTGACTTGACTGCGGCTGGGAAGTGGAGCGATCGGGAGCGGTGGGAGTTGCCGGTGCTCTGAAGGACCGACAGTGTGTAGCGGCATCGGCACGCGCCGGCCTTCTCACACATAAACAGGGAAGAGGGCTCACCTCATGGGGAAAGCGCTCACGGTCACTCTCGTGGAAGCACAGCACCGAAATACTTTTAGTTTACTCTATAATGGAGTGGGGACAACGAGAAACAAACGACAACAATGACGACCGGAGGTGCAGTTCAGCGTCAAACAGATGGTTAGACTTGTATTTCCCCACCCTCGGGGGGTTCCGTACACGCTCACCCGCGTGCACATCGCGTGTGTATCGTGAGTGCACAGCGACGGCTGGGGGCCTCTTCCGCACATGCTCAGTGGGCGGCGGTGATGCGGTGCGACACGTTGCGTGTGGCGGACGCGGTTACCGTGCCGAGTCATGTGACATTTAGGGTCCCCTGATTTTTCCCGCGCTGCATGCACCATGCACACAAACACTCACATATACGTGCCGGGGAAACGCTTGAGCGCACGCACGCAAACACGCGTTCACACGTGCACCAACGAACACACACAGACACACATACAAACAGATGATATCATGATTCAAACTCCTTTCGGCTGGGGGGGGAAACCATCGCTGAGGGAGAGCCAAATCTGTTGAAATAGAAACGTCGCTTTCACACATTCACAACCCTTCATTCACACTATGAGCAGCGACCGACCTCTAACTTTGCAGTCCACACTTTCTCAACAGTATCAGATTAGTAAAACATACGTACACCGTAAAACATGGATCCGAGGAAACGAGAAAGGGATATTCGCACACACTGGAGGAAGCAGAGAGAACGAGCGCTGAGAAACGGTGAAGACAAAGATAACTGGATGTTGTTCTGGTCCTGGGAGTGTGGGGTTCCCTCATGCAGACCGAACGACAAATCTACGTGTCTACTTCGCACAGCCCTTTAAAATGTCTAGCCCAATCCAGTGACATCTGGTCACTCCACCCTCTGGCTGGAGTCAGAAGAGGCTTCCTAAGTGACTATTAAAGGAGCTCCCGTCTTATACGGAGCTACTGAGCATTTTGATCCCGTAGATGGACTTGGCTGACGCGCCTTTCTAAATGTCTGATCTGATACCAAACAGTCCTTGTCCCAATGATACAATGCAGGCAGCTTTACTTGGAAAATGATATTTATTTGCTTCACCGTGCAAACAGAATATCCTCGCTTTTGTTCCTTAAACTGATTAAATAATAGGCGGGGCGGCTACGTGGCGTAGTGGGCAAGGCGCTCGCCACGAATGACGGAGACGCTGGGCTTGCCTGTTCGAGCCCAGCGCTCCACATTGCTTTCAGTTTAGCTGGTCATTCATACTAATACACATTGGCCGTATTAGGGGGTGGGAAACTGATGGGTGGGAATCGGGCGTTGTGGACAGCGACTCCTACAGGTCGGTTGGTGCGCCTGCGCAGTAGAATCAGGAAGTGTCGGGGGCAGCGTGAGCCTCCCACGCGTTACTCCTCGCCACTGAGAGATCGAGCTGCGCAGGTGAAAAGATGCGACTGCTGTTACCTCAAGTACCGGAGGGGACTTGTGCTATGTATGACTTAGTCCACATTGCAGCCGGCTTGTGGGAGGCAAGAAACAGCGTTCGTGACAGGGGAGGGTTGAATTGGATGATACGAAATTGGGATGGGAGAAAATATAGAAAATGGGAGAAAAAGTGGATCAAAAAAAAAACTGATTAAATAATAATGAATACAATACCTAATTGCCTACAAACATTTCGCCCTGTAGCGTGTGCGTGCGTGCGTGCGGTCAAAAACCATTGCCCTTTCCGGGTCAAAACTCCTCCTCATACAGGTGTACCTGACGCTTAAATAAAAGAAGCGCCACCCCCTGGTCACATAAATCCACTGCACATTAAATCCATTTTGGCCGTTACAGTGACGTTATGTCACATCTAATGGCATACTGCCTTGTCACATCCAATTATTTAGTATTCCCATTGACCATATTCACACAATGGCCATCATGCTCAGGTTGGGTTCCTTTCCAGGCTGCCGTGTGAATAGACCTGTTCGCTGTATACGTCAGACTCAGTGATCGCACGCATCAAGGAGGCAAAAGGAACGTAATCCTGGTCAGAACAACGGTGCAGACTACAATATATTTGCATTTGTTAGCTGTTGTGAAGGATCAGATTAAACCGAATATGTATATTTATTTATATATATATATTTAATTGTATTTGTATATCGTTGATATCCCCTGTATATTCCTTGTACAATATGCATTGAATATCCCTTTAGTCTACTAAACAGCCCATAATAGTTTCATTCTACCATTGGACGAGAACCTGGCGCCAGGTTGCCATACCCCTAGGTCCAAGTTCAATCGTGCCGCCTAACATGTCGTGGCAAGCCCCGGTTCCGCGCAGGAATATGTCGGGCGAAATACGAATGGTACTATTTGTTCATAGCGCATATATATATGGCGCAAGTAAAGTAGAACTTTCTTTTAGTCCAGTTCTTTACCCTCCAACAGAGTGACAGACGCAAAGCCTCCCCACGACGCACGTGCGGTGTAGTAAGGCCTACTTGGCCCCAGAATAGGCATTGAGATATCGTGTAGATTAATAGTTGAATAGTCATAGTTTGGCACTATACCGTCGAGTTGGACGTATTCTATTAAGCTAATAGTCTATTTATGTATGGTGCATCGTTCGGTTAGAGTTCTAAAGTTATCAGTACCCCCATCGTTCCTGACGTTATCTGGACGCTTAACCAGGCTGGTCAGACCCCTAGTGGTGATTGCATCCGAGGAGCTCCGGGCCAAGAGCGACTGGACCTGTATATTGGATTACTCTACCCGGACGACGGCGAGCCTTCCACGGCTTGGATTATGCTTTGTGTGCTTTGATTATTCCATGGATAAAGGCCAACACTGCGGAGTGTTGGAACTACCCCCCGGAGAGGACTCCAGGTGAGACGGCGCTCGACACCAGTGAGGTCGCCTCACGTCTCTCCGTTGTGGACCGGCAGCTACCGTCCACAGAGGGTCCAGCTGTATTCGTCTGCGGTCCGAGGTTCTGTGGGCACCGTGTCCAAGACTTTGGATTCTCCCAAGACACCGTCGGCCAGATGGGATACCGCCAGCGGCTTCTCTAACCCCCCCCTCCTACTGTCTTACAACCAGTGGGACCCCCCCCCCCCTTAGTGTATCCAGCTATAATCATTTAAGTACCATCGCTATCGTTTCCTAAATATTCCAGGTTGTATACTTACTCCCTGCGTAACCAGAGATTGGACATTCAATGTTGATTTACCTACGAATACTCATTTGCCATAAAAGTGCATATTTCATATTTCAAATCATAAATGTAATTAAGTGATCGTTGTATACACCCTTTGCTGTATTAAACCTTCGATTTGGTACATTTGTGTGGATTCGTTTCATCAGGTGGGAAAGTGTTCATCATACTTATATCTTGTACTGGGTGGCCAGAAGTTAAAGTACATGAGGTAGTGGTATTAAATATCATATCTAACAATACAGTCAGGGAATTGTACCCCTCAGTTACATTAGCCATGCTAGCGATCGAAACAATCAATCCATGCCAAAGCTAGATATGTAAAAGGTGAAATACTCACACTCACAGCCATGCTGATTTGGCAAAATGACATCCAGTAGTTTTCGTTTGAAACAACCTTTAGTCAGGGGAGTATCATGGTTTCTCCATAGAGCCCCGTTGTACCTTTTTTAGCGCAGCAGCTTGCGCAGGTAAGGGGGCAACTTAGTCACGTGACTCAGTTGGTATTGCTGATTGGCTCGAACACGATATGTTTGTAAACAGCTAACAGGTCTATATGGTCAATGATGTGTCATGCCAACTAAGATGGCGCACTGCCAAAGCTCATTGGCCTCAGTTGTCGTTATTATCAACTGGTATTTGATTATAATTCCCTGCTGTTTGTCGACCAAAATGTCTGTGATTGAATACTATGAAGAGCATGAACAAGGTCCATCACTGTGAACAGTTCCAGGGAGTCAACTTAGAGGGGAGTCAACTTTACATGCTTTGCTCAGGCAAAACTAGCTGGTATGCCCAACCTATAGACCCGTTCGCTGTATACAAACATACCGTGTTTGAGCCAATCAGCAATACCAACTGAGTCACGTGACTAAGTTGCCCACTACCTGCACAAGCTGCTGCGCTAAAATAATACTATGGAGAAACCATGACACTCCCCTGACAGAGTTCTTTCAAAACGAAAACTGCTGGATGTAATTTTGCCAAATCAGCATGGCTGTGAGTCTTTCAACTTTTACATATCTAGCTTTGGCATGGATTGATTGTTTAGATTGCTAGCATGGCTAACAAATGCAAATATATTGTAGTCTGCCCCATTCTGACCAGGATTACGTTCCTTTCTGCCCTGGTGATGCACGCTCACACTGAGTCTGATGTATACAGCGAACAGGTCTATACTATCCGTTGTAGTGACTGGCTGGTCCTTAAGGTCCCCAGAGTTTTCTCGGAACAGGGTAAATCTGCATTTTGCTATGATGCCCCTCTAGCTCATGGAATTAAATAAAACAGTCCTTAAAGCTTGAGATTCTCCCCTCTGTTGCAGAGTTTAAAACATTGATCTCCAATTTGTCAATCAAGTTGTACGTGTTTTAATTGATTTGTTATCCTTTCTTTTTGCCTCGTGCTGTTGACTTATTATTGTGATTTTATATGCTGTGTGATTTTATATGCTTTTTTTGGGCTTATTTCTGTATGTACACTGGACGTGACTGTAAATGAGGGAAACCTCAGTTGCCATTCAAGTTTAAATAAAGGTTTGAAATGTGTAACTGAGGGGTACAATTCCCTGACTGTATTACTAGATATGATACTTACTACCACTACCTTTGTACTTAATATTCGGCCACCCAGTACACGGCATAAATATATTATGATGAACACTGTCACGTAGATGAAACGGATCCAACACAAATGTACGAATTAGAAATAGGTCTTTATTTCTACACAGCGATGGTGTGTAGAGCAAGCACTTAATCAAATCAATCACATTTATGAATGGAAATTAGTATGCACTTTTATGGCAAGAGTATTCGTCGGTATATCAATAGAGAATGTCCAATCTCTGAAGGCGCAGGTGGTACATATACGACCTGGAATAGTTTAAGGAATAACAGCAATGATACTTTAATGATTATATACTGGATACGCTAGGGGGGGTTAATCCGGTCGCTTGTAAGCCGACAGGAGTAGGAAGGGGGGGGGGGTAGAATCCGGCTGCCTCATCCGGCCAAGGGTATCCCAGGTGAACCCACTGTAGTGCCGTTCAATGCGCCGGCGATCCTTGGACCACAGATGAAAGCAGGTGGACTCTTTGTGGGCCGGCGTCATCCGGTCCACGGAGGAGAGACGTGAAGCGACCTCGTCTTGCAGAGCGTCTCCTCACCTTGCGTCCTCTCCAGGGGGGGGGGGTTCCAACACACGGCAGTGTCGGGGGTCTTTATCCATGGAATAATCAAAGTATAAAAAGCATAATCCGTGCCTGGGAAGGCGGGCTGTCGTCGGCAGAATAATCCGGTATACAGGTCCACTCGCTCGTCGGCTCTGGGGCTCCTCGGGTGCAGCTTCACGTGGGGTCAACCACCCTGGATAAGCAGCCAGTTCTCTGCCCGAAACGATGGGGTACTGACTACGGTAGTATTCTCACCGCACGAAGCACTATATATTAACAGACTATTATTAGCTTAATAGACTACGTCCAACTCGACGATATAGTGCCAAATATGACTATTCAAATATTAATATACACGATGTCTCATATACCGATGGTAGGCGAACTTGGCCTTACTCCCACACGTGGCGTCGCGGGGAGGCTTTACGTCTGTGACTCTATTGGAGGGTAAGAAACTGGACTGAAAAGGAAGTCCTACTTTAGTAGCGCAGTATATATACGCACTATGAACAAATAGTCCCATTAGTGGTGCGGTAGTCAGATTCCTACGCGGAACTAGGACTTGTTCGTACATGTGGAGCGGTACGTTTGAACTGGGTCTGAGGGGTATGGCAGCCTGGCACCAAGGTCTCGACCAATAGTAGAATGGAGACTATTATGGGATGTTCAGTAGGCTAGAATGGATATTCAATGCATATTGTACAAGGAATATACAAGGGATATCAGGGAATATTAGAGAATATACAAATACAATTAAATATATATATATAAATAAATATATATATTCGGTTTAATCTGGCCCTTCACAACAGCCACCCCCTGATTGGTCCCAGACCTAATCAGTTAAACAGAGACAGATTAATCGCGTTGTCTATTTACACATAAGGGTTTGCTGTAGGGGTCAGTCAACTTCACAAAGTCATAGGGTTATAGGGTCATGGTCATCATCGATTGTGTCTGGGAGTCGGGGCAGTTCTATGAGCCTCGCCACGGGACGGGTGTAAGTGCGACCCTGGACGAGCACTTCAGCTGCTCGGACCTTGCCGTCGGCACCGGTGATCACTGTGCTTACGCGGCCGGCCGGCCACATAGCTCTGGGCAGTGATTGATCAATAATCATGACGACTGTTCCTTCTGTCAAATTGTCTCTCTCCTTTACCCACTTCTGGCGGGTCTGTAGAGACGGTAGGTAGTGCAGTAGGAAACTGCTCCAAAACTTGTCGGCTAATACTTGACTGTACCTCCACATTCGTCGGCCGTTCGCTTCTTCAGGCCGGTACGTTGTCTGGGGTAATGCAGGATCTAGCCGCCCCATCAGGAGTGTGTTGGGGTCTGCGGGGATAACAGTGCTCAATCCACAGAACACAAGCTTCTTATTCTCAGCCTCCTCCTGACTGGCTTCCCTCGGGATAGGCGTGGGCCACTCTCCTTCCGGGAGCTTTAGGAATGCTGGGCCGTCACTGTAGACATTGCGACGGGTGAGGTCATCCAGGGGCATCCCCCGGGTGATGACGTCAGCTGGGTTCTGTTTTGTATCAACGTAGCGCCACTCTGTTTCTCCGGTTAACTCTTCGGTTAAGTCTTGAATCTCGGTGACTCTGACTCCCACGAAGACTTTGTACTTGCATGAGTCCGATTTGATCCAGGCGAGTACCGTCGTGGAATCTGACCACAGGATTGTTCTAGACACCGGTATGGTGAGCTCACGTTGGATGAGCGTGGCTAGGTGCGCTCCGGCTAGGGCTGCGCAGAGCTCTAGACGTGGGATAGATTGTTGCTTGCGTGGGGCTATTCTCGAGCGGGCGAGGACAAATGCTGTGTAGATCTCTCCCCCCTTCTCTTGGGCCCGCAAGTAGGCTACTGATCCGTATGCGACCTCTGAGGCGTCACTGAAGACGTGTAAGTCCATTTTACATGTCTCTGGCCTCACCGTGGGTGGGAAGTAGCTTCGGCGCATATTAATGCCTGGGAGTGAGTGGAGCTCCATCTCCCACTCTCTCCAGGTGGATGCAAGGTGTGCGGGAATGGGGTCGTCCCAGCCCTGGTCCTTGTCCCACAATGCTCGTACAATCATTTTTGCCCTGGTGGTGTACGGTAGAATACATCCTAGCGGGTCATATTGTCGGGCAAGTGTTGTGTACACACTCCGTCTGGTGGTCGGCGCCGCCGCCGGCCTTCCCTGCTCCGTAGTCAGGGGCTTGTGTCTGTAGTGAAGCGAATCTGTTTTGAATCGCCACACCAATCCCAGGGTCATCTCCTGGGCTTCTCCCGGGATTGTAGCCATCCAGGTCTCGCTGCTGGCTGCCTTGTCCTCGGAGGAGAGGCTGCGCAGTACTTGCGGATCGCTGCTGGCCCACTGCCTGAGATCAAAGCCGCCTTTGATCAATGAGGCGCGGAGTTTAATCAGGAGAGCCTCGGCTTCTTCTTGGGTTGAAAGGCTTTGTAGACAGTTGTCTACGTAGAAGCTGTTCTTTACGCTGTGTCGGACCTCTTCGTCCGCTGCTGGGTCCTCTGCTACATGTTTCTGTAGTGCAAATGTAGCACAGCAGGGGCTGCACGTCGTTCCGAAGGGGAGGACTTCCCATTGGTAGATGGCTGGGTGCTCATCTCCTGGCTTCTCTCTCCATAGGAACCGTAACAGGGGCTTGTCCTCCTCTATTAATCTCACCTGCAGGAACATTCCTTTAATGTCCCCGCTGATGGCCACCTTTTCCTGGCGGAAGCGGAGTAGAACGCCGAGTAGGGAGGGGCCGAGTGTGGGACCGGGCAGTTGGTCTTTATTCAGATTTTGGGATCCGATCTGGTAGCTGCAGTTAAATACTATGCGGTCTTTACCGTTGTGATGGACCTTGTGGTGGGGCACGTACCACGATTCAGTGGTCTGGTCAGCCTCTTTAATGTCCATCTTTGTGACGTGTCCCGCTGTGATGAGCTTCTCAATCTCAGCGCGGTATACACTCTCTTGGGCGGGGTTCTTGGCTAAGCGCCGCTCCGTGTTCAGCAGGTACCGTTCTGTGGCGTCTGTCTTGGCGTGGAAAGTAGGCATTCCTTCTCGCCGCAGGAGTGGCGTGGCGTATCTCAACACGCCGTTGACCGGGACTCTCTTGGTCCCTGTCTCGAGGAGGTGAATGGCGTAAATGTCATCTTTAGAGCGAATGTCTTTCTTTCCGTTCTTAAAGGGCATTTGTTCCAAGGTCCATAGCCGCTCTACGTGTTGCAGGAGTGCGGTTTCTCCCTCTGTGACTCGGGAGTGGAGACATCTAGTGGCTGTACTTCGGTTGAGAGATTTGGCGAGCGGGCCTTGGAGAGTCCATCCCAAACGGGTCTCGACTGCTGCAGGACAGCCTCGGGGTCCGGTATGAACCCGGTCTATCGGGACAATGAGGTCTGCATGGTCGGAGCCTATCAACAGGGTCGGCATAGCATTGTCTATGAGCGGGATCGGTAACTTGCGCAGATGTGCATATTTCTCCATCAGCTTGGCGACGGGGTATGTGTACCGCGACAGTCCTATTTCTTGGCTGGTGAAAGCGTCTGTAATCTGGTACAGTCGCTCAGGCTGGCCGCTTGCTGCGATAGAGAATGAGACATTCTCGCCCTTTATCGTCTTCAAATCTCGTCTTATTGTCCGAATTGTCATTTGGGTTTCGCTTCCCCGCAGCCCTAGCTGGGCCGCAGCGGAGGCGAGCAGCAGGGTCTTCTCTGACCCGTCATCGAGGACGGCGTAAGTGTCCAGGACTTTATTCTGGTAGCTTAGTGTCACACGCACTACTTTTAGGAGTACTCGGGCTCCGCTGCTGCTGGCGGGATCGATGTACATGACGCTCGCTTTGCGGCTGGATGGTGCGGGTGAAGGGCGCCGTCTGTTACTGTCGTGAAGTATGTCCAGATGGGCTCCATCGCACTTGGTGCACCTTTTCTTTAAGCGGCATTCGGCTGCCATGTGTGAGCGCGCACAGCGAAAACAGCGCTTGTTGGACTTTATCCATTGACTTGCTTCCTCCGCGTTCAGCTTGGGGAAGGAGTCACATTGCGCTAGCCAGTGTTCTTTCTCACAGTAGGGGCACACTATCTTCCACTTCTCCGTTCTGGAGGGGGTACTGTGGCTCCTGCTGCTCGGTACTGACTCCGATTGGTGCATCACAGTCACCGATCTTCTTCCATCATTTAGTCGTCTGGTTCCTTCTCTGGAGCCAGGGGTGCTCCGTCCGAATGTATCTAGCCGTAGGCTGCTGACTTCTCTCGCCAGGAAGTCTGCTAGATCGAGGAGGTTCGGTTCGGGGCCATTCGGGTCTCGGTGGTCCCTCTGTCGCCTAAAACGCTCCTGTCGAGCGGGCGGCAGCTTCTCCAAGATCCTTTCCACATTTGAGTTGGCGTAAAGTTCATGCCTCCCCTTCTCTCTCTGCGCTCCCAACATCCCTACCAGGGACTGCACTCTGATGGACAGGTCGTCCAGTGCTCGATTGTCTATTGCTGGGGGTAAGCGGTCGATGTGTCGGATCTCCTGGATCACGTAATCCCATATGCGCCCATACCTCTGGTCCAATGCTACCAGCGCTGCTGTGTATGGGGTGGTGGAAGTCGCGTAGGCGAGCGCTATATTATGTGCGCGGGGTACCTTTAAGTGCTTCAGTAGGATGGCGTATTTGTGGCGTTCATCCAATACATCCACCAACATGGTCTCCAGACACATGCGGAGTTCTGTATACTGGGCCCGGTTCTCTTGGGTGAAGTCGGGTACCATAGGCGTGCCAATGTATGACGCTGACTGTGGATACATCGGCGAGCGTTGGGGGAGAGGCCTCCTAGGCGAGTCTCCTCCCGCTCCTTGGTATGGGCTGGTACCGGCAGTGTACCATGGCCCGCTTGTCCAGGTGCTGTTCCTCGGTGCGGGTCGTGCGTCGTGCTCACCCGTGTATAGAGTCGGGGGTCTGTAGCGCAGCTCCGCGGGAGTATAGCCTGGGCTGTACCGGACCTCCTGGTCCGGTAGAGTACTGTGCTGTCGTCGGGCGTGGTTCTCCTCCTCTTCCTCTTCGTCTTCAGTTAGGTCATCCAGTGCTTGTAGTCTCTGGTTTAGCCTCTCCACAGGATATGCTGCTCCTTCCCGGTTGCTAGGTCTCGCTTGGACCGGTGGGGGGAGGTGGTCTGTGGGGGGTATAGACCTCGTCTGTTGGTCAAGTTCAGGGTTGTTTACTCGGCTAGGGGATGCCGCCCTGGAGGTGTGTCTAGACGAGTTCCTGGAGCCTCTGGCGGAGGGAGAGGGTGTTGTCCGTCTGATCAGCTGTTCTATTAGTTGCGCTTGCTGTCTGTCGCGCTCTGCGTCCCGTAGAGCACCAGCAGCTGCTCGCTGGCTGTCTGCTCGGTCTCGGGCCACATTCTCTTCTCTCTGAATGCGTCTTAGTTCTAGACGTATATGCTCTTCTTCGCTCCGCTGCTGGATCTGCAGTCGGTCGCGTTCAGCAGCGGCGTTCAGGCTGATGAGGAAGGCCTGCTGTAGGGTCCTCTCTGCCTCGCTGGGGGAAGGCGGTTGTATAGGGGAGCCTTCCCTCGGGGTACTCCTTGCGGAGCCTTGGAGATCTATCTCCACGGTGCTCTCCCCGTCTTCTTCCGTGCCGAGTTCTCTCTCGGTAGCGTTGTATTCCTCCCGGGACTCATCGGGGACTACTTCTTCAGTACTGGCGGGGTGTGAAGTCATGTCTGGTTCCCACTGGTCCCCACCGTGAACTTGGTCAGTTACATTAGAGCCCGTAGGGGCCTCTATGGTCGGGGTAGTCTGGGCGTTGGGGTTAGACATACTTTTACTTTCTAGTTTTACCGCGTTTACTGTTAGTAGAAGACTAGGTTGTTGACTGACAGCGTAGGCCTCTAAGTACTGAGGGAGCCGTCGTTCGCGCTGCGGGCGTTGGTTAGGAGGATCGTTTCGTGGAGTGTTCATCATAGGCCATTTCAATATTAATAACACTATATTAATATTACACTAATTACCCTCCGGCTCGAAGGACCAATTGTAACTGAGGGGTACAATTCCCTGACTGTATTACTAGATATGATACTTACTACCACTACCTTTGTACTTAATATTCGGCCACCCAGTACACGGCATAAATATATTATGATGAACACTGTCACGTAGATGAAACGGATCCAACACAAATGTACGAATTAGAAATAGGTCTTTATTTCTACACAGCGATGGTGTGTAGAGCAAGCACTTAATCAAATCAATCACATTTATGAATGGAAATTAGTATGCACTTTTATGGCAAGAGTATTCGTCGGTATATCAATAGAGAATGTCCAATCTCTGAAGGCGCAGGTGGTACATATACGACCTGGAATAGTTTAAGGAATAACAGCAATGATACTTTAATGATTATATACTGGATACGCTAGGGGGGGTTAATCCGGTCGCTTGTAAGCCGACAGGAGTAGGAAGGGGGGGGGGGTAGAATCCGGCTGCCTCATCCGGCCAAGGGTATCCCAGGTGAACCCACTGTAGTGCCGTTCAATGCGCCGGCGATCCTTGGACCACAGATGAAAGCAGGTGGACTCTTTGTGGGCCGGCGTCATCCGGTCCACGGAGGAGAGACGTGAAGCGACCTCGTCTTGCAGAGCGTCTCCTCACCTTGCGTCCTCTCCAGGGGGGGGGGTTCCAACACACGGCAGTGTCGGGGGTCTTTATCCATGGAATAATCAAAGTATACAAAGCATAATCCGTGCCTGGGAAGGCGGGCTGTCGTCGGCAGAATAATCCGGTATACAGGTCCACTCGCTCGTCGGCTCTGGGGCTCCTCGGGTGCAGCTTCACGTGGGGTCAACCACCCTGGATAAGCAGCCAGTTCTCTGCCCGAAACGATGGGGTACTGACTACGGTAGTATTCTCACCGCATGAAGCACTATATATTAACAGACTATTATTAGCTTAATAGACTACGTCCAACTCGACGATATAGTGCCAAATATGACTATTCAAATATTAATATACACGATGTCTCAATACCGATGGTAGGCGAACTTGGCCTTACTCCCACACGTGGCGTCGCGGGGAGGCTTTACGTCTGTGACTCTATTGGAGGGTAAGAAACTGGACTGAAAAGGAAGTCCTACTTTAGTAGCGCAGTATATATACGCACTATGAACAAATAGTCCCATTAGTGGTGCGGTAGTCAGATTCCTACGCGGAACTAGGACTTGTTCGTACATGTGGAGCGGTACGTTTGAACTGGGTCTGAGGGGTATGGCAGCCTGGCACCAAGGTCTCGACCAATAGTAGAATGGAGACTATTATGGGATGTTCAGTAGGCTAGAATGGATATTCAATGCATATTGTACAAGGAATATACAAGGGATATCAGGGAATATTAGAGAATATACAAATACAATTAAATATATATATATAAATAAATATATATATTCGGTTTAATCTGGCCCTTCACAACAAAATGTAAGTGAAAAAATGCTGGACTGCATTACGATGAGGTTGCCATATGACATAAATTATAATGCCAAACGCAACTCAATGTAGATCCTTGAAAATTACTTTGTTGGCTTTGTCATTACAATGTTCACTGGATCCTTCGTGAAAATCCCAGCACTGTTTGTATGACTTTTTCTTTAAATGGAGCTACGTATACAATGTGACTGCTGTTGCAGCTGTGATGCCATGGCAAAATGAGGGTTTCCTAACTGAAGTTACCTGTCAAGTCACCTACAATAGCAGTCGCGTGACAGATTATGTAGCTCCTGTCGTGGATTTCGACTGGTCGTCTTGGTTAATGAATGCAGAATAACACAGGACAGGCCTTATGAGCGCATCCAAATGTACAGACCATGATGGTTCTCGCCCGGCATTATAGTAAACAGTAACAAGGTCAGACAAGAATCAAGTAATCAAATTAAGCAAGGAGATAAAGGTCCTGAATACTCACGTGAAGTAGGTTTATTTGAAAAAGGTGCACAGTACATCCATGGAGGGACTTTTAGTCTGCCAGAGTGTATATCACAGGTTTGTCAGAGCAAAAGTAAAAACAAAAGCTAAGTGTATTAGTTTATAAACACACGGAATGGAGAGGTATCATTGGTTCGTTTAGTTTGAGCGGATCATTTCTGATTGGGTTGGGCTTTAGGGATCATCCCTATGTTCCCCGGGTTCTATGTTCCCCGCTTTGATTGATTAATAGATTGAAAATCTTATAAATTCTTATTATTTTATTAATTATTAATGTCCACCTTGTTTCGAACGGTTAAGCTTAGGCCCTCTTTCGAACTGGTTAAGGTTAGAGTTTGGAATCAGGGCTGGTGGTCTAAAATTTTCAATCAATCAATCAATCAAAGCGGGGAACATAGAACCCGGGGAACATAGGACCCGGGGAACATAGGACCCAGGGAACATAGACATGCTCCCGGGCTTTATATGGTCATTTGGAAGACGGAAGAGATAGGCTTTTGAAGAGTTGCAAACGGGGCCCCTCACAGGAACACTGCAGCCTTGGATTGTTGCAAACCTTATCACGCCTGCTCATGATTTTCTTAATCTAATGAATGGCTGCAGTGTTTTGTAGCAAGCCATAAGCATGACTCTCACAAATGAGGAGAATGTGAAATTACACTCACACTCCGTTTGAGGAAAAGCCATGTGCAAACATTGCTCTAGGT
Source organism: Notolepis coatsorum (assembly GCF_963971535.1). Classification (NCBI taxonomy): domain Eukaryota; kingdom Metazoa; phylum Chordata; class Actinopteri; order Aulopiformes; family Paralepididae; genus Notolepis; species Notolepis coatsorum. The sequence continues at coordinate 113,200,536 of NC_140171.1, read as the reverse complement.
TGAATATAGACCACCAGGGTTCAAATGACGGGGGAGCTAAGGGGAGATCGGCAGCGACAGCGAGTGATGATGACAACAGTGCACCAGCTAACGTAGGGCTGGGCGATATGGCCTAAATATGATATCACGATATTTTCTGACCTTTCGACGATACACGATACACATCACAATGTTTTTCCTTTTTTCCCCAAACAGGCTTACCAAGACAGTATTTGAGTTTGCAAGCGAACATTAAAGACAAAAGACTCATGCATTTAGCATTTTTATATTAGATTTAGATTATTGGATTCTTATATTATATATTTAGCATTTTAGCCTTTTGTTTTTTAGATTATATATTAGATTAGATTTAGATTATTAGATTACATATTGTAACTATTTATTTATTTACATGTATGTATACATTTATTATTTGAACGGCTTAAGGCTATATCTGTACTTGATGTTTGTTTGTTGTGTTGCATACTTGAAATAAACTTCAATCAAATCAAACCCCCCCTCTTAAAAACAAAAACCTGTGTTTAACCTAGCCATCTATAAAACATCATGCTAAAACTGAAACAAATGTCCTACTCCCCTAAAGAAAAATACATAGCAAACATGACTCAGTTATCCAATAGTGCTGCTGCTTTTTATTTTGTTAAAATCTTTTAGTTAATAAGACTAAAAGACTACAATATATATGACTACAAGGGCCAGAAGCCGACTTCATGACGGCTTCCTGTCCTCGCATTCCATTTCCGGTTTTCTGGTTAACGTTACATTTTCAACAACAGATTGCTGCTAATTAAACACTTCATGGAAACATGGAGTAATGTTAACGTTATGTAGAGTTCATACGTGTAGTGTAGTATGAACTCGACATAACGTTAACATTACTCCGTGTCCACTGTTGCTGCCACTGTTGCGTCGCAGATGGATGGTACACTCTGTTAGCTCCGTAGCTAATCCGCTCATAGACTAACTTACCGATAGCAGTACCGTTAACGTCGGATCTTACTCCTGGGTTTCAGGGGGCATCCCTAGCACCGAGCCACCGCCTCTCTGTCTCTGGCTAGGTGTGTGCGCTTGCGTGCGTGTATAATGTGCGTGTAGATGACGTAATTTGGGCAAGTGTGTGTGTGACTGACTTTTTTTTTTCCTGCGAGGAGAGTCGAGAGGGAGAGGAAAGCATTTAGCACTGCGCTTGTAAGTCTCATCTCAGCCGCGGCGGCCTCTAACGCGAGGGCAAAACATCACGATATCCACGATACGTTTAAAAAGTGTATCGTTAATGAACTGTACCCGATATTTATATAATATCGTCATATCGGCCAGCCCTAAGCTAACGTTATTTTGCAGAGGCTGGCAGCGCCAGTTGCTGACAGTGACAGCTCCAATGAGAGAGAGGCTTCAGCGCAAGACACCACCGCCACCACCTGCAGCAGCGTAGCCAGGTTATCCATTTTAGCTAACGGTATCTAGCTAGCTAGCTACCTTCTGCATGTGTGTTGTGCTTTTTTCAGTTCCAAACCCTGGCTGTTTTAAACATGTTTGCCTGTCTAGCTTGCATTATAATTAGCTAGCTAACCTGGCTATGCAAGCTAGCTATCGATGGTGTAATTTCAGAATTCTAGAAACAGTAGCCTTATGTTGGGTTGTTATTAAGCCTCTCTGAAATGTTATTGACAGTATTAACTGTCTGTAGAATAGACTGTTCGCAGTAACCCTGCAATTGACAGCGCAGCCGCGCACTTCCATGTATGTGTATGTGATGTGTTTAGTAGCGGTGCACACCGGAAAATAGGGCTCCCCTGAAAGTCACTGTGTAATTCGAACCCTGCGACCACACATGCGACGTAATTCTTCTGCCCAAATAAGGGAGGAGAGTTCCTTTGGCAAGAGGAAATTAATGGGCTATTAAACTAGCTTTGTCTGTGGTTCACACAGGCTCTTTACCTTGAACACGGTCTTCTATCGATTTCTCTCTCTGCTAAGGCAGGGGGTTTTGAGGTTCTATGGGGCAGTTTAAAAAAAGGAAAAATCACTAGCCAAAACTAGCTTAGTATTAGCTCAGGTCACCAAACGTGAATGAATGAATGAATGAATGGAAACTTTATTTAACAGATTGCAGAATGGGTACAATACAGTACGGCTCAATACACACAATTGTTAAGGGGATGCAGACCTGAGAAAGACGTTTGTCTTGTTTCCATCAGGGTCCCCCATTTTCAATTCATATAGACATTTATGACATACACAACATACATGACATTTATGGCATAGGGACATATAGGTATTTAGTACTGATACATTTGTGACATAAACGGTATTCAAATATACAGTACTGTTACCCCTAGATCCTGACAGAGTATATACATATGATGGGGAGGGGACTGTACATTAGGAGGGGGTGGGTGGGTGGGAGAGAAATATACATACGGCGGGGAGGGAATATATACATGCGGTGGGGAGGAGACTGTCTATTAGGAGGTGGTGGGGGTTTTGGGCATTTACGGTGGCCAGTTTCGAATTGCAGCCTCCCGTAGGTGCTCTTTAAGAGCGGTTTTGAATGTGGGTAGGGATTCACATTCCTTTACAGCTTTGGGTAGGGCGTCACCAGCTCCAGTGCATTCTCATAGCGGGGGCATAACAAAATCACAACATCCGCTCATTTAGTGTTAGCAATTTGGCTCTTAAAAGTAGGCTAGTTAGCAAAACATATAAACCGCCTGTAAAACACTGCTTATTTACCTCTCACTCCAAATGCAGTGTAGCCTAAAAGACAAAATTACTGGTAAACAGGGAAGGAAAACACTGTTCATTTTCACCATTTCAACATTTTCTTTCACTTTTCACCACAAAGAGGTATATTTCAACCTCAACAAAGACATTGTAGCCTAATGATAAAGCCAACAAAGTAATTTTTGAGGCTCTACGTTGAGTTCAATCGTTTGATATCTGGCCTATGCTATTTTCTCCCAACCTCATCCTGATGCAGTGGAACATTAGTATAGGTTAAATATAGGCAATAAAGAATTATAATCTGAATGTATACTATGAGTAAGAGTAAAAAATAAACAGTATACACAAGGTGCAGTATACAAAAGGTACCCTAACTGGCATGATATACGTCATACATTGTAGTCCGTGCAGGTTTAGTTAGTTAGGTTAGTTTTCCGGCTGCTGGCAGCAGTCCATGCCCACGGTTGTGGAGCCTGATGGCCACTGGCACGATACCTATAGATATACCTATACATATATATTAGGTAATCCTACTCATTGGCAGTAGCGCAGACCTAAGGCATCATTTTCCAGCGAGTGGTGGTACAGTATAAATAGAATACATGATCTCCAACAGAATTCACATATCACAGTTTCTCTCTATTTGTATTTTTTTTTTGTAGTGGTTTGTCGGGGGTGGTTTTGGTTTTTGGTCCATGTCCATGTCCTGGTCCAAATCCAGTCCTGGATTTGCTTCTGGGGCAGGTTGCAGTACAAAACACTTTTCTTTTAATATAACAATAAGCTACAATTCTTGAGACTGGGTCTATCATTACTTGTGTCTTAAGGGATGGGGGATGATGAATTCTGATGCGTCTTTAATAAATGTATTTCTCCCAGCGGTGGTGGTAATTTCCTTGCCACTGTAGCCTTAATGCATATAGAAACACTGCCTCTCGCTAAGGCACACACGGAATGCCTCCCACTCCTCTCCTTCAGGCATACAATCAAGACTACCCTGGAGTGTACTGTATGTAAAGTATACTGCCTATCGAGAAAGGAACGCGAGTGGTGTAGGTGTCTCTATGTACCCTCGGTCTCTCAGGAGACCCCGCAAGGGAGGGAGATGCTCTCTGCACACTCAGGAAACAACATGGACAAACATCACAGTCACACACACTGGAGAGATGAATCATTCAAGGAGACACTTCCGCTTGTCTATAATTCAGCACAGGGGCTCTGGACACATTTCTCCATATGGGGGGGGGGGGGGGGGGGGGGGAAGAGACATGTGGGGAAATGTAATGAAATAAAAAAAGACAGACCAAAAAAACAAATATGAGTAGAGACAGACAGACAGACGTGGGGGATGATGGGAGACAGGGGGGGGGGGGGCTTACAGTAGCTGAGCTAATTGCCATGATGGATTGGTCTTATTCCCACGAGGATAGGGCTGCAGCTCAGGCAATAACACAACGAGAAGACTTAGGCGATCCGCGCGCCCGGCGGTTATGGAAGACCTGTGCCCACCATCTGGAACTGTTATTACTGTTATCGGTGCGTGTCGGGATGGGCGGCAGCCCCCTCGCCCATTAATTCTGTAATACGGCGGCGGAATTGATTTCTCAGAGGAAATCATTCCCGGGGTGCCCGGGGGGGTCAGGTTTGCATTTGATTAGCGGAGGGCTATAGACAAGGTATTAGAGAAGTGATCATTTATTCTGATTTGATTAATTCATCAGCCGTGCCGTAGTGACGGACCAGCCGTAATCTCCGCTCGCCAACTCTCCTCCTCCGCGCGGGGCAAGGTGCCAGGAATCCGCCCACATACAGTGGGGTACACATATACATAATATACACACACGAAGCATCCCACCATTAATCAAACATATTCTTAACAATGCTCCCCTCCTAAGGGCCTCTCTCTCTCTCTCTCTCTCTCTCACACACACACACACACAAACTCTTTCTCTCACGCGTCTCTCACACACACACGCGCACGCACAAACACACACGCCCACACACAAAAACACACATACTGTACATTCTTCAGAGGGAAGCCCTGATTAAGTCATACCGCCCCTCTGTCCTAAAATGTGGTGTCGGAGCCGTGCTGAGGGGAGTGGATCTTTAATAACAGAGGAGGAGGAGGAGGAGAGGCTCCTGGGACAGACCCCTGCTGGGGGCAGGAGCCACGTGTACAGGGGGTCCCCACCCCATTATCTATCCACTCACACGGGCAGCGCTACTGTAGTGTACACAACCACACTCTGTGGAGTTCACCGTGGGGGTGGGGGTGTGTGTACTACTGTGAGTGAGTGTATGTGAGCTAGGGCTGCACGATTTGGGGAAATAATCTAAATGCGATTTTTCTGACAGATATTGCGATTGCGATTAAATTTGCGATTATAATTTTTTTTTTAAACAGCCCCACGGAGGTTTATTGTAAAATGCGGCTTGCATCTGGCCTACACGGTGGGTCTTTTCAGGACACCGAGCCTGAAAATGTTTCTTTTTACCTGTAGTCTGGTCAGTTTAGGCAAAATGGCTGCAAAACATTATTAACATTTGAGCCAATGTTTTTCTGTTAATTTAGGGCCTGATAAACAAAAAAATGCAAGGAGCCCAAAAAAGTCCCTGAAACGGCCATGCCCACCTTTTAGACCTGGAATTTTGTATCTCGGCTCCTGAAGGTCGCAGAGAGTTGGTTTTGGGCAAAAAAGTTGCGGAAACACCACATTTATATTAGTGTTATGAACAAACATAGACTCTAAAACCTTTACTTTTTCAGATATTTGTGAAGAATCGCCCCATCGCCCTGTACAGACCGTCAATGTTGAGGAATTGGACACAGAGCTTGGAGTTGTGTTTCAGAAGACCATGGGAGGGAGAGGAGGAAGACTTTTTGATGGCGGCTATGAAGAACATTGGATCTGATGCATTACAGCCTGTAACTTGGACCTCACACCACGCTTCAAAGGAGCGTGACAAAACAGATGTCCCCAAAACAATCAACTGCATCATACCAGTGATTGACCATGCTAGCAACACCGAACAGCTTCAGCTCCATGTCATGACAATAGCAGTATCATACACAAGATATCTTAACCCAGGCCAGGTTGCAGTGGGTGGATCCAATCAGCCCCTTTATGCCATCAAGAAGATGATACAGTGGGCCATGGGAGAAGAGTTCTCTCATTCATACTTCGCTTTTATGGGTGGGCTGCACCTTGAGAAGGTTTCTCTGGTCTGTGTTGGCCAGTTTATAAAAGGAACTGGCCTGGATACCATCTTAACCTCAGCTAATCTGAACATCACTGGTCTGACAACTGCTGTATGTGATGTGAATTCCATAAAGAAGGCTAGATACTGCATTCAAATCCTGGCTGTGGTCCTGGCCAAGAAGAGAGATGAGGCATTCCAGGCAAAACATCTAGAGGACAACAGTTTGATTTAGAGCAATTGGGTGGCCAATGAAAACAGCCCCATGTTTCACTACTGGACTAATGTCCTTGAAGCAATCAAGAAGGTTCTTATCTTCATCAGATCCTTTTGGGAGGCCAACTTCATCATGATGATCAGTGCACTTGAGCAGCTCATTCCTCTTTACTTTGCCAGATGTTTGCCAGTGTTTCTTCAGGATCTCAAAGAGCTAAAATGGAGACACCCAGAGTTGTTCAAGGAATTTCTATCCGGCTCTTTCGCAGTAAACACCAGAGGTAACCGATTTTCAAAGATTGCATGTGATCAAAAGCAGGAGCATAATATAAAGGTCATCAAGTCTGACACTGGATACGTCGATATCATCAATCGGGAAGATCAGGAATTCTTCAGGAAACTCGAACTTGCCCTACCCAAAATCCAGTGCTACCTAGCTGAGGTCAAAGGTCAAGATCTAGCACACAGACACAAAGAAATGCTGGACTCCTTCAAGGAAACATTTTCAAGCCACACTCTCAAGGTGTATCAGGGGATCCTTACCAACCCCTTCAACCAAGCTCAGTTCATGAGGTTGAACTCATCCATTCCCTTCCCAGATGTGGTAACTAAAGATGCCAGCCTTGTTTTTACAGTTGGCAAAACACAGCATGACCAGTTTGTGTAGGAGCGATTTGTATATGCTCAGAAGGATGTTAGTGCGAAAATCTCCCGAAATGCCCTGAAACTCCCAAGTTCAGGTGCAAAAGTCCAGCTTGCTAGCCCTGCAATCAAGCCACCTAAAGGAACCTTTGCAGAGCTGAAGGAGGCCTGCAGATCAAGAGAAGAAGAGACAAGGAGGCTCTTTGGTGGTGAATTCACAGGTAAATCTAGTTGATATAATTTCAAAGTTATTCAATGTTTTAGACGCAGGCAACTTTCGTCTTACCAGATTCTCGATACAGTGACGTTCAATTATTAATTTTATAAGTGAATTGATTTGACAGTGCTAATTTAGTTTTGGTAAAACTATTCATTTCAATCACAGGTTTACCAGAAGCCCTGTCAAGAAAGGATGGAGACATTTATCACAGCCAAAAGTCTCAAATCCTGAAGGACATCACAATTTCAATCTACAGCCTCAGAGGGACTTGTGATAGATCTATCTGTGCAACTACGAATCCTGGCGAAGTCTCTCACCAAAGGCATGACATTCTGGGACTTTGTCTTCAAGGTGTTGAACAGTGTTGCCAAGATTGGTCATGAGAAGGGAGCAAATCGTATTGACATTGTGGCTGACCTCTACTAGACTATGAACATTAAGACTGTGACTAGGAATAATCGGGGTCAGCAGGTAGTTCACAGATGGCCTTCAGCGAGAATGACACCGTGCCGGAATCTAAGCAACTTCGTCGACTTTGCTGTTCCGGACAAATGCCAGTTCTACTCAATCACAGAAGCACACAAGAAGCTTGGTGGAGATGTGGCTGATGCCATGCCTGTGTTCCATTATTTCAGTGGCTGTAATTCTGTGAGCGCCTTCTTTGGCCACTCAAAAAATGCTCAATTCAAAGCCTGGATGAACCACAGTAAGTTGACAGAGCTCACTGCTGCATTGAGAGGACTAAGTTGCTGCCTTAGTATTGAGACTGTTAGGAACAGCATGTAAGTTATTGAACCCTGGGTAATGAGCTGGTACAACAAGGCTGGACTGTACGACTGTGCAAGTATAGATGGACTCAGATTCCAGCTGTTCAAGCAGTCAGTTAAAGATGAGCTGTGAGACCTGCCCCCAAGACAGGATGCACTTCTACAGCATCTGTTGAGAGATACAGTCTAGGCAGGATGGCTGTGGGGGAACAGCCTTCTACAACTCCCTTGTCCACCGGTTGTTGAATGGGGATGGACTACCGATGGGGAGAAACTCTTCGTCAAGTGGAGCACAGTTTCCGCAGGAGACACATTGTCTCAGGTAACAGGGGTGTGTAGCTGCAGATCTAATAAATGCACCTCATGTTCTTGTGCTGGCAGGGGGATGAAATGTCTCATTTATTGCAAGTGCCTCAGCAAGTGTTTGAATCCTGTGTGATGGGATGTGTGATGTGTTCAAATAAAAGAAATTTGGGGGCGGCTGGGTGGTGCAGCGGACATTGCGCTCATCACCAACGCAAGAGACACCGGGTTCGACTCCGGCTGTCGGCGTTGCCTCCGGCTTGGGCCAGCCGTCATACTAACTCAATTGGCAGAGATAGCGGGTGGAAGTCGATGGGTGGTAATCTGGACATTGTGGACAGCGACTCCTACAGGTCGGTTGGGGATGCCTGCACAGCAGAGACAGGAAATGGCAAGGGTAGTGTGAGCCTCCCACACGTTACACCTCGCCAATGAGAGTCCGCACTGGCAGGTGAAAAGATGTGACAGGCTGCCTCCTCGTGTATCGGAGGGGACACGTGATGCAAGGCTTCTATCCTCCCTACAACCGGCCAGTGGGGGGCATATGCGAGCAACGTTCAAGACAGGGGAGTGAAGAATTGGCACAGTGGAATTGGGATGGAAAATAGAAAAAGAGGAGAAAAAGTGGATACAAAAAATTAAGTTTTTTTGGACTTCAAGTGGTTTGCTTTGTTTCTTGGGTGGTTGTTGGGGTCCTCATCTTATAACAAAGCCTCAACCTAAACACTAGTATGCCCCATGAGTAGATTTTGAACTTTGGCCCAAACTAACTGCATGGCCTTCATGAGCAGATTTGGCTGAAGTGGCTTGGGCGCTGATCAATTCAGAGATAAAAAAAGGTTTTTCATGAATATCTCAAAAAGTTAAGGCATATGGCATATGTTTGTTCATAACACTAATATAAATGTGCTGTTTCCGCAACTTTTGAGCCCAAAATCAACTATCTGCGACCTCCAGGAGCCGAGATACAAAATGTCAGGTCTAAAAAGTGGGCGTGGCCGTTTCAGAGACTTCTCCTACCAAATTTTTTGGGCTCCTTGCTTTTTTTTCTTTATTGGACCCTAAATTAACAGAAAAACATTGGCTCAAATGTTAATCATGATTTGCAGCCTTGACCCCATATTTGCCCCAAACTGACCAGACTACTAGGAATCGATACCGGTACCCAACGGTACCGTTTTTTCTGTACTTTACTCTCCCTCTCTGAAGTCTAAACTTCACAACACACAATCTAAAACCCCTTACCTCCCTCTCCCAAACCGATCTTGTATCTCAATGGGGCTTCCTGGTTAAATAAATAAAGAAAAAAGAAAAAAAAAAAGAAAAAAAATAGCTATTTATTTTTTTTGCGATTTGATAATTGCATCATTCCAAATCGCGATTTCGATTTAAAATCGATTAATCGTGCAGCCCTAATGTGAGCAAGATAGTCCGGCAGAGAGAGAGAGAGAGAGAGAGAGAGAGAGAGAGAGAGAGAGAGAGAGAGAGAGAGAGAGAGAGAGAGAGTGTAAGGTTTGGTTCTTTCCCCACCACGGGCTTCTTGAAGTACTGTGATGATTGGTCCGCTGCTCTCCCACTCGCTCTGTTCCTTTAAGCCTACTCGCTCTGTTTCCAATTGTTTTCTGTTAATCATTTCTTTCCCCTATTCACACGCTTCTTCCCAGAGACGTCGTTGATTGGTTCTCCCCCGTCCACACGCTTATCAATCACATCCCTCAGCTGTCACTGCTTGTCAATTAAGCATTCCCGTATTATTTATACCCCGTTTCCCCATTCAAGTGTTGTTGGATCGTTTTGATATTTCAGTTGCATTCGCCGTTCCTGCTGGCTGCTGTTGTTTCCCTGTGCTTTGCCTCCAGGATATTCAAGAAGCATTCCTCTTGGACACCCCTTCCCCGTGGCGACGCGCTCGCTCCGTTCTGTTCCAACGCTCTTTACGCACAACGCCTGGGTGAGTTTTTTATGACTGTCTTTGATCCAATTCCGTTTTTCGTGTGTTTATATAACACTGAAGATTTCCAGCTTTTTATCAGACAGTCACTCACCCAGCGTTTAGCCTTTTTTGGATTGTTTCATTGGGATAATATTTTGGCCTAACATCTCCCACTGTGTGTTTACACACCGAAGATATTATCACATTGGAATTGTATTTTGGGACTTCGCTCACAGTGTTTATTTTGCACCGAAGATATCTATCACTTGGGATTGTGTTTGGAACGTTACTCACAGTGTGTATTTACACCGAAGATTTAGTCACTTGGATAACTCTGTTTTCGGGTACAAGTCACCTCTCCTGTTCACCTGCTCTGTTCCACCTGCACTCTGAGTTAACTCGCTCTCTCTCTCTCTCTCGGTCCCGCAACCACCTCGGAGATTCTGCCGAGAGAGGTCTGCAGAGCGGCTCTGACGTCAGCGTCTGCTTCCCCTGACTACCATCCCGGGAGAAGCTGCAGAGCAGCAACATTCATCCTTGCTTGTATTCCATTCTTTGTTTGAACTCTTCCAAGTCTGTGCTGTTTTTTTAGTCTTAATAAACAAGCCCTTGTTTTTGGCAACTCTGAATCCTACTCTCTTGTGTCGTTGCGTTTGGGGTCGGTGTCAAACCATAACAGAGAGAGAGAGAGAGAGAGAGAGAGAGAGAGAGAGAGGTTAGTGTGTGATCAGGCACGTGCACACATAGAGCCCAAGGGGTGCTTGAGCACCTGCCTTTTTGAGCCTCATAAAAAAGTGCCCTTTTTGAAAAAAAAAAAAAAAAATAATAATAATAATAATAATAATAATAATAATAATAATAATAATAATAATAATAATAATAATAATAATAATAATAATAATAATAATAATAATAATAATAATAATAATAATTTACGCATATAGACTGCCCTTCCAACTGAAAAATTTCAGGATAGAATCAAAATATTAGGTAAAGAGAGAGAGATGCCCCGTATTCCATTGCAGTTTGCACGGCCTCCTCAGCGTGCCTCTCCGCGGACCTATATATTTTATGCATAGCGTGGGTGGTGATGATGATGATAGAAACCGCTGTGACGCATACAGTTGAATGCTGGTATTATACTCATTGAGGGACACGAAGAAGTCAAGTCCGATGGGATTTGGGAATCTCAAATACAAATCGGGATTGGAATAAAAAAGGCATTTATATTAAACAATACAGAATATACAGCACTTCTTGGGGTCTGTAGGGTAAGCACTTATTCCCTCCCCCCTGAACATTTATGGAGATGTATGGGCCTTTTAAGTCAGTGATAAAAGTGTCTTTCAAGGATAAGTGAGCTCCTGCACTGATTATTATAGTTCAATATTCAATATTTGATCACCAAAACCCCCCAAAAAGCATAAAAAGGGGGCCCCCCGCCCGAAAAGGGCCCTTAAAAATCGGGCTTGTGCACTACGCGCGCTCGGTTAAACGACACACAGGTATAGTGCCCTTTTCCCTTTGAGCACCTGCCCCTCTAAAGTCCTGTGCACGTCCCTGTGTGTGATTGTGTGTGAAGAAGATTATTTTATTGTCAATGTGCACAAGGCAATTTAAATTTGTCTTTTCGCATATCCCTCCCTAGTTACATACATACACACAGTCCCCCGCACATATGCATTTCATCAGAGGTCAGAGCGCAGGGTCGCCTGCAGTGCAGCGCCCCCCGGAGCAGTTTTTGGGGTTCAGTGCCTTGCTCAAGGGCACTTAGGCAGGATGGTGGGCACTGTAGATGTAATACCAGCCACCCTTCAGTCACCAGCTCCCAGCTGGAATACACGCTCCTGCCGGGGGCCATGGATCGAACAAGCGACCTTTCGGTTACTGGCTGGCCTCTTTACCTCTAGGCCATCTTGCCTCATCGTGTGTGTGTGTGTGTGTGTGTGTGTGTGTGTGTGTGTGTGTGTGTGTGTGTGTGTGTGTGTGTGTGTGTGTGGTGTGTGGTGTGTGGTGTGTGGTGTGTGGTGTGTGGTGTGTGTGTGTGTGTGTGTGTGTGAGATAGAAGGGGAGAGAAAGAGAGAACGTGTGTTTGAGAATGTGCGCATGCACGTGTGTGTATCCCATGTGCTACAAAGTCCTCCCCACTGTTGCTCATGGTTGCGTTTTCATCTGCATTAGTAAGAGGAGTTCTTTACTGCTTGTGGACGTGGGAGGAGGCACGGCCGACAGCCCACAACATGGCCTTGGGCAGCGGAGCTGGACAACACAAAGCCATAACGATGATGAACAGCCCTGGTGGCCTGTACGTTAATGCCAAGCAAGCAGTGCAAAAATGCTTCCGCATTCGTCACCGCACGCTAGTGCGGTAAAGCGCCCTTCTTTTCAGACAAATGCTACCGTGCGTGCACCGGCGGCGGCGTGCTCGCTCAGGTGCGTGCGTGCGTGCGTGCGCCGGCGTGCTCGCGCGAGGTGCCCGCGCATGCGACACGAGCGGAGCTCAATATATATAAGTCACCGCCCCTTATTCAGTATCCAACAAATAGCTCAAATGGCAAGGACACATGGCTGTGGATCCTATGGCTTGTTTGCTGGCGAGTTCGAATCCCATCGAAAATATTTTTTAACGTGATTTTTTTTTAACGTGTATTCTTTCGCCGATTAAGGTTAGGCATTGTTTCGGAGTTGGTTAAGGTTAGAACGGTTAAGTTTAGGCGCTGTTAAGGAGCTGGTTAAGGTTAGAGTTTGTCAAAGAGAATGGCAATATAATTTCTATGGTTAAGGTTAAGGTTAGGCATTGTTTCGGAGTTGGTTAAGGTTAGAACGGTTAAGTTTAGGCGCTGTTAAGGAGCTGGTTAAGGTTAGAGTTTGTCAAAGAGAATGGCAATAGACAGCCTATTTCCGCGAAAATGAAAGGCGCATTACTGCATGCCACTACGGTAAATTTTTGCACTGCTTGCTTGGCATAAAGCTACACGCGCCCTGGTGTTCCCTGGCAGGGTCAAGAGATCTCATCTTGAGAGGGAACCAACACACACACACTGCCATCTCTTCGTCTTCTACATCGCGTGGGGCAAACAAACACCTTTGACACTCGTATCAACCATATCCGAACCACAGGCAGGAAGACAGGAAGTGACACAGAGTTAGCACACTAGCCCCTCCCCCTGTCACCACCACTCACCCTTTTCCCTACATACAACATGACAGACAGACAGACAGAAGGGGGAGAAGAAAATTAAAATAAAATAAACACGCTTCTGAAATCAACACGACCAGCGGGGTTCCTGCGATTAAAATCAGGAGAGAGACGTGAGGACGGGTATGATGACTTGTCTTTTGTTGGAAATTAGCTAAATGAGGGCTCTCTCGCTCTCTCTCACACACTCCTTCTATTCCTCTCTTCCTCCTTCTCTGCCTCTCTCTTGCTCTGTATCTTTCTTCCATCCCTCTTCCTGTGTTCGAGAGAACAATCAGTGGGAACATGCTGCACTTACATCACCCCCAGAGCACAGAGCTCACATGGGGAAGGTTCCTTATCGGAAAGCCTTTTAATGGCTGGTGTTGGAGGCTGGCTGGCATGGTGTACGAATGAACACAGGTCTGTGTGCGCCTACACAATTGAACATACTAAGCACAGTCACCCACTCCATTTCTCTCTCTCTCTCTCTCTCTCTCTCTCTCTCTCTCTCTCTCTCTCTCTCTCTCTCTCACACACACACACACACACACAAGCACCCCCCCCCCCCCCATCTCACTCTCTATCACCTGTGCACAGATACACATCTCTCTCTCTCTCTCCCTCTCTCTCTCTCTCTCATACACACAGACCACCTTGTTAAAACACAGCTTCTGTCCCTCCTCTCAAAAGGTCAGACCAGGCATGACTCACTATCTTCCCCCCATTAAGGACAGCTGTGCGCGAGCGTGTGTCTGTGTGTCTGTCTGTGTGTCTGTGTGTGTGTGTGTGTGTGTGTGTGTGTGTGTGTGTGTGTGTGTGTCTTTTACCAAGAGCAAAGAAGAAGAAGAGCAAAAGAATTTACTGGGACAGGCTGAGGCTGGCTTTTCTGTCCTTAAAATAGAGGTTATTTAGCAAAAACCTTGCTATCCTCCAGAGGCCTCCGGGGCCAGAGCCACTGAGGGGACCTGCTTTAAATTTAGTATGGGGCACATGAAGGAGCGGCTATAATAGGCAGGAGGAGAATAAGTTGAACTTTGACCCCGCTTCCCTTTATAGATGACAGCGACGACCTTGGGAGGGTGCACAGGGAGATTGATGACGGCCATTTTGCTTAATGGGATCACAGGAGGACGGCCCCACCTACCTAGAGGCCAATCATCTCCTTCTCATGGTATAAAGACAAAGCGACGTGATCTGCAGCAGACCCCCCCCCACACACACACACATCCCACATCAATTATAACAGGATTGAGCGTAAAATGTTTCCATATGCTTCTAAAAATAGAAACGGTGCAGCAGATGATCCGAGAGAAGCCGGCCAGGGGTCCAGGGAGTCTACGCATGAATAAGAACGAAGCGGGCCGTGTTACAGAGCGTGTGTGGCTTCGTATCGTAGTGAAAAGGATTTCAAAGTCATCACCTCAATGTGACCCGTTTCCGTTTTTTTTCTTGAGTCGCTTCATCCGCTCTCCGGAGTGACGTTAAACTTTAGTTTACACACATCGCCCCCGCAAATAGCCCCGCCGAGCCCCGCGGATACAGGGCGCCGTCACCGGCCTTGTCCTCAACCTTCGCCATCCTTGAGCGCCTCGAACAACTGAAGTCGCTCGTTGTGATGGTGAGATAAAAGTTCACTATGGTGACGGAGGTTTCTCAGACTATGTGGCTACCGTGGAGGAGGAAATGAGAGCAGAGAGAGAGAGAGAGAGGGAGAGAGGGAGAGAGAGAGAGAGAGAAAGGAACCCGCAGGATCCCGAAAAATGTGATGGAGACCAAATGTGAAATGTGCTGAGGCAGCCAGAATGTCTCTGCCTGCTTTAACGCATGCTCCATTTGACCTCGAAATCTGGGTTACCCCACGTTGGGCAGGGAACAACAGGAGGGGGTGGGTAGAAAGAAAGAAAGAAAGAAAGAAAGAAAGAAAGAAAGAAAGAAAGAAAGAAAGAAAGAAAGAAAGACAGACAGACAGACAGACAGACAGACAGACAGACAGACAGACAGACAGACAGACAGACAGACAGACAGACAGACAGACAGACAGACAGACAGACAGACAGACAGACAGACAGACAGACAGACAGACAGACAGACAGACAGACAGACAGACAGACAGACAGACAGACAGACAGACAGACAGACAGACAGACAGACAGACAGACAGACAGAAAGAAAGAAAGAAAGAAAGAAAGAAGAAAGAAAGAAAGAAAGAAAGAAAGAAAGAAAGAAAGAAAGAAAGAAAGATGTGGGATAATCATTTGTTTCCTTCCTTCTGTCCTTTTCTCTAGGGAGGGAGGGAGGGGGTTCTCTTTCTCTGGGGGTTCTTCCCCCTCTGCTGTTCTCACCTGGACGGGTGCAGTTTCTGGACCCCTCGCTCTCCTCCTCCAGGTCCAGACTGGTGTTGTCCATCCCCATGTGCAGCAGCCTCCGCTCCACCTCCTCCAGGCTGCCGTTGTCCATCTCCGTCTGCAGTAGCCTCCTCCCTCCCCATCTCTCCTGGTCCACGGTGCTGTGGCTGGAGATGTCGTAACCTAGGGGACAAGGGCAGAGGACGAGGGCAGAGGACAAGGGGGACATAAGGGGCTTTGATCTCCATGTAGACTTGAATGCAACAGGATTATTCTCATGTCAGCCTCTTTGAAGGAGCTTGTCTCAATGTGAAGGTCTGAGCATTAGGTTGAATCAGGGAGGACCTCTCTCTCACTCTGAGCGCTGGGTTGAATCATGAAGGACCTATCTCTCACTCTGAGCACTAGGTTGAATCATGAAGGACCTCTCTCTCTCTCTCTCTCTCTGAGCACTACTGTAGGTTGAATCAGGGAGGGACCTCTCTCTCACTCTGAGCGCTAGGTTGAATCAGGGTCAGGGAGGACCTCTCTCTCTCTCTCACTCTGAGCACTAGGTTGAATCAGGAAGGACCTCTCTCTCTCTCACTCTGAGCACTAGGTTGAATCAGGAAGGACCTCTCTCTCTCACTCTGAGCGCTGGGTTGAATCAGGAAGGACCTCTCTCTCACTCTGAGCGCTGGGTTGAATCAGGAAGGACCTCTCTCTCACTCTGAGCGCTAGGTTGAATCATGAAGGACCTCTCTCTCTCTCACTCTGAGCACTAGGTTGCATCAGGGAGGACCTCTCTCTCACACTCTGAGCACTAGGTTGAATCAGGGAGGACCTCTCTCTCTCTCTCACTCTGAGCGCTGGGTTGAATCATGAAGGACCTCTCTCTCTCTCTCACTCTGAGCACTAGGTTGAATCAGGAAGGACCTCTCTCTCACTCTGAGCACTAGGTTTAATCAGGAAGGACCTCTCTCTCTCTCTCTCTCTCTCTCTCTCTGAGCACTAGGTTGAATCAGGAAGGACCTCTCTCTCACTCACTCTGAGCTTTTTTTCAATTCTACACACAAGCTTTCTGCCATGACGTCCAATAACACATTCTCTGGACAATCACACGGGGTACCAGCCAACCTCAAAGAGGTCTCGTTTATATCAACCTATGAGCTTTCTTGGAAACGGTGCAGAGTTTGGACATTTACCGGGGCCAGTTTCGAATTGCAGCCTCCCGTAGGTGCTCTTTTAGAGCGGTTTTGAAGGTGGGTAGGGATTCACATTATTTTATGGCTGTGGGTAGGGCATTACACATTGTTGTGGCATACTTGCTAAATGTGTTTAGTCCCTTGTTTGAGCCGAATCTGGGTTGAACATGATTTGTTGAGCTTCCTCTGGTGTTGTGGTCTTGGTATTCACTGACCTTTGGAAAGTATTTCGACGTGTACATGGGTACCTTAGTGGTGTAGTGTATCTTGTAGACCAGGCCCATTGCAAGTCCTAGGTTGTCAAAGTGGGCAGGGGGTGAGGTGGCTTTTAGGAGTAGGTCAAGCTGTAGTCTGACATGTTTGTTTTGTGATGTTTGTAATCTTGTTTTTAGTGCCTTAGAGGTGCTTTGGTACCATGAGTGAGGTGCAAGCAAGTCGTAGTACCCTTGTATGAGTGCTCCTGTTAGAGTCTTCTCTTTAAGAACGCACCACAACTCCAAGGAATTAATTCCACACTCCAGAGAACTCAGCAAGAGGAGCATGTTACCCATTTCCACCAGGCCAAAGCACAAGTCTGGCCTAAGAAGGGGCTTCAGATAGAATTAAAAAGTACAGGTATTTAATAGTCCTCGGGGCACGGGTGAACTTATCACCTTGCCTCACCCTCGGTGAGCCACACACAGTAGCAGCAGGCATTGCGTGCCAACGCTGTTCTTTTTCCTCTCTCTCTCTCTCTCTCACACACACAGAGAAAGAACAAGTAGTAGGGGGAATGATTAATGTGCCACTGTGAGGAGGCGTTGAGTGCTTCGCCAAGCCAGCTCCCACAACATCAAGCTCAATTTAGCAGAACTTCGTTAGGCGCATCATAAATAATCAACTTTAATTGATATTACGGCCACGTTGATGAAAGAGTTACCAAAGCACACAATGGGAACGAGGGAAATGCATTAGCTGGGCCGGTGTCATTCCGTGTTCGGAGCAACACGCCAGAGTGCAGCCCTGTTGCATTTCCTTGTTGCCAGGAGGGCAGCGGGGGAAGAAATGAGAGAGAGAGAGGGGAGGGGAGGGGGGGGGGGGTAGAATCCCACTGATGATACACAAATCACAAGTGTATGAATATTAATGCGGGCCTTCTGTCCATGAAATGTGATAAGTATGACATCCCACTGTAGCTGACTCGATTGCAAGCAGCATTCTAGTGATGGTTTAAGAAAGAGAAAGCTATAGTAAACTAGAGCACTGTGTTGGTGTGGTTGAGTGGAGCTAGTGGTGCTCTATACTGTTGAGTGCTCTGAGCGGTGTAGGCTGGTTGACAGCATTGCAGTAACCTGGAGAAGTGTAGCTATACCCCAGGGCACGCTGCCCTGATTTCATGGCTCTGCAGCTGAAACACCTGAGCTCACAGAACTTCTGCATCCCTGCTGTGCCAAGAATAGGTTCTAACATTTTAAGCTCTGATGATTCCCATTGTGGTCTACAATACATGACATACACATAATCTGCAGCAATTATTATGGATGCCTTGATGCATAGTGAATGACTCTTTTTATTTAAATTTTATTATGAGCCACCATTGGACTTATTTCAGAATGTATTGGATATTATCTTGAATGATTGAACTCAACCACTTAACTTGATAAACTTTTGACACATCTTCAAGTAGCCTATAAGTCAAAAGCACAGCACTTGTGCAGGGATGATCTGACCGGAACATACAGGACCAGTTGAATTTGACAAGGCACAGAAACCATAGCGGGCTATAAACATGGTAATAAAACAACGGTATGCCCCGTTACCCTCCCATGGCATTCCACCCCCCGTTAGGCGGTACGGTATATATGGCTGAATCCTCACCTGCATTTTCCGATAGGTAGGAAAACCCCTTCACGAACAGAAGTAAGCCTCCGAACAAACATATCTGGATAAAAACCAACTCCTTTCGCTTTTTCCGTCTCGCTTTGATCTTCTTCTGGCTCAGCATCACTTGCGACGGCCGATTCCGCAGTCGGATATCGGCGGGAGACATCCTCTCTGCCGCTACCACCTCCATGCAGCCCGGGTCAGAACCAACAGCCGCTCCTCTCCGGGGGAAACGGCTCAAAGTGGGGGGGACGAACGGGTTATTATGGTCTGTGTGGTAAAAGTTACAACTCGGTGCCGCTCGAATGTCGCGACTGGGGAGGTCTTCGCCGAGCAGTTTGTTTTCGCTATAATTGTCAGGCTTGGCTTCTTATGTCATGTTAAAAATTAATTGTATGCAATGCGAGGATAGAGCGAGGGCGGCTGGCGGAGCACTCCATGGACGCGTCAGTCCGGTGTCAGCTCCAGTGTGCTGCCCACTAATGTGAGTGTAGCTGTTGCACAGACAGTGAGGTGGGGAGAGGGAGAGAGAGAGTGAGGTGGAGAGAGGGAGCGTGAGGTGGAGACTAGAGAGAGACACAGACAGAGTGAGGTGGAGAGAGGGAGAGAGAGGTGGAGAGAGGGAGAGAGAGGGAGAGAGACAGAGTGAGGTGGAGAGAGGGAGTGTGAGGTGGAGAGAGAGACACAGACAGAGTGAGGTGGAGAGAGGGAGAGAGTGAGCGAGAGACACAGACAGAGTGAGGTGGAGAGAGACAGAGTGAGGTGGAGAGAGAGACAGAGTGAGGTGGAGAGTGAGGTGGAGAGAGAGTGAGGTGGAGAGAGAGACAGAGTGAGGTGGCGAGAGAGACAGAGGTGGAGTGAGAGACAGAGGTGGAGAGAGAGAGACAGAGTGAGGTGGAGAGAGACAGAGTGAGGTGGAGAGAGAGTGAGGTGGAGAGAGACAGTGAGGTGGAGAGAGGGAGAGAGAGATCAAAATTGCAAGCTGTTTGATGTTGAAGTGAGCCTACTTCTTCTTCTGGGAGGCTTTTTGGTGATGGGGTGTGTAAGCTACAGCAGCCTAGATATTGCCAGCTAATAATCAGTCATCTAAATATTATGAGATTGCAAATGTAAAACGTGCCATCTCAGTGTGTTATTGGCTATGGCGCTGGTTAGTTTTAGGCGGTCATTTAAAACATGAGCGTTATTGAAGCCTACAGGCTTTAAACTAGTTGGAAGAGTAGATTTTTAGACCCCAACATATGTCAGGGTTAGTCAGTCTTCCTTGTGACGCCTTCATAGGTTTGGGTGTTGTTTGACCACAAAATGTAAACCAGATTTCACCATCCTTCCTGATTGCCAACTGATATTACTCAAAGGTGGCCTACTTTATTTTGGGGGGGGACGACGACCATGAATTATACTGCATCATATCTACAGCGGCTAATGTTTTGTGTAGACTACAGTTTAATCATATTGATAACAAGTAATACTTTATCCTGGACAAGCGGGTTTCTTGATTGTCAGGCTTGAGGTTTTCACATAAACACAGCACTGGAAAGTTTCCAGCAAGAATGGAAAAAGTGGCCAGGGCTCTAGGCAACTAGTTTCTTTCTGCCTTTTTAACCCTTTAAACATATGGGCCAGAGATAATACTAACCTAGAAAGAGGAGGGAATTGAGATTAAAAGTTAAACAGAAGAATAAAGGAGAGAAGTGATAAAGATTACATTTATAAAATGTTTTAATAAAAAGTAATCCCATACAGTATTTTTTCTATAACCTGACATTTTATTTGGAACAATACCAACACCTGAGCGTGAGTCACTCAGCAAGCAAACACACAGGACAATTCAGGCGTGATTATTGCAGGCCCGGGGTTGCCATGAAACCTGGTCTAACC
Organism: Notolepis coatsorum; assembly: GCF_963971535.1. Lineage (NCBI taxonomy): Eukaryota > Metazoa > Chordata > Actinopteri > Aulopiformes > Paralepididae > Notolepis > Notolepis coatsorum. The sequence continues at coordinate 113,180,076 of NC_140171.1, read as the reverse complement.
TCCAGGGCCTGGCTCCCTTGCAGAGGAAGCTTGGACTGGGCATGGAGTTACTAAACAAGATGAATTCCCAACCCCTCAGAGGCACACAAAAGAGAAGAGAAGGCGAAGGGAAGGGGGGGGGGGGGGGGGGCAGAGGAAGAAGGGGGGCCAACAAATTAAATCCAGTTAAATTGTTTTTCCATAGCCAGTAGGCTTGGCAAGGGACTAAAGCAAGCACACACACACACAAGATGGAAGATAAAAGTTGTAGAGAGACAGCATGGCCACAGATGTAACAGAATGCCTGGAATTTAACCCACTTTCCCATGTCCGTATGACACCGCACCCACTACAGCCTCTCCCGGCTGCATCGGGATGCCCTGAATAATATACTGACAGATTAGGGGAACGATCTCTCTCTCACAGGGGAGACAGTAGCTCAGGAGGTAGAGCAGTCGTCTGGTAAACCGGAGGTTCCCGGTTCAATTCCCGCTCCTCCCGGGCAGCGTGTCGAAGTGTCCTTGAGTAAGACCTAATTGCTCCCGATGAGCAGGTCGGCACCTTGCATGGTCGCCTCCGCCATCGGTGTGTGAATGTGTGAGTGAATGGATCAAATGTGAGGAACAAATTGTAAAGCACTTTGAATAAAAGCCGCTATATAAATGCACCATTTACCATTCACACACACCCCTCTCTCTAACCTACAGTATATAGAGCCCTGTTGCACCATACAAATCCCTCAACACACATCCACAGACTAAATTGAAAGCCCCCCTCCCCCCTTCATCCCTAGTACAAGCAGATATCAACCGCTTCTTCTCCGGGAGCCTCGCAGATACATCAATAATCTAAAGAGCCCACCACATTCTCTGCTCTGATTAATACTCCAGGTGGACGGCCTGTCTGGGACCACAGGGTGGGTAGAGTTGCGGAGAGGAGTGCAGCGCTTGTTCTGTTTTAGAGCACCAGGCAGCGCGCGGCTAGCTAGCAGATGTATTTGGGTCATGTCGTCCCGCTCTGGAATATCTCCCGAGCCTGGGCTCCGTTTCCCTCCTCCTGCACGCTCCGCTCAACGACGGCATGGAGAAACCTCGCTCAGCACCACAGGAGAGAGAGGGAGAGAGAATGTATGGTTGGCCAGAAATAGCTTGCTGAACTAAAAAAGGCTAGGTAGCTGAAGAGTGAAGACACATCCGTATACCTGTAATGGCCCAGGTGCTTTGCTGAAAATGGAAATAGGAGCAAACACACTCCTGCTTTTCCACCACACACACATTAACAGATAACCCGAGACTTTGTCAAATGTAACAAATTACAAATGTATTAAATGTAATACAATTCACAATAATAATGATAACACCACGGTTTAGTTTTCATCCTCGTCCTTTATAAAATGACAACAAACGTTTACATCGAGATCCACTGAATGACAGTGGGACAGCATAATATAATCATCGAAACGTGAATAAATACTGAATGTGTTTCCGTTTGTCTGCCCCAGCGCATCATAGTGCCACTGCCCCCCCCCCTCTCTACTGTAGTTGCAATGAAGGATGTGAAAGGATGTCTGAGCTCAATCAACTCCTCCTCGCCACACACACCTCTACTGTTCAATGCTAAAGATATGAAACATAAAACACAAGCTAAGCCTTTTCTAAACGAGTATCTATTCTCAGTGGGCCTTGCAGAGCAATATAATTGGAATCAAATTGAGAAGGATCAAATGCTGCTACCGCAGGCTCTTTATTTGGCAAGCCTGTGTTTAGAAGAAGCACCAAATTAGAGAGATGGAGATTCCACTTTGCACGTTCAGCGATGCTAATCAATAGGTGTGACACACTATACCTACATACTGCAATGCTGCGACTTATCCTCTGTTCTTCTGCTATCATAGTGTAGACACTAGTGGGCAGAGACTTAATTAAGAGCCGAGTAATGTATCAGAGTTAGTGTCAAGACCTTTGAGGGACTGGGAGTGGGGTGAGGAGATAAGAGAGGAGAGAGAGAGAAGAGAGAGAGAGAGAGAGAGATAGAGAGATAGAGAGAGAGAGAGAGAGAGAGAGAGAGAGAGAGAGAGAGAAGGCTGTTCAGGATCAGTGTGCTGCTGAAGAAAGCAGTGTGTTCCATTCCACAGCATCCTTGTTCCTTTCCCTGCTTCCTTTTTCACTCCCCTTCCCAGATCTGACGTGAATAGGGCATAGCATGGCAACTAGAGATCCTCATCACTACTACCTTGCTATTCACACCTAGCCCAGTCCTATCAGATCCACAAGGTGAGTGACCAAGGCCTATAACCAAGGGAACAAGGTTTTGTGATGGAACACAGCCAGAGACAGAGAGAGATACACTGAGAAAGCCCTATTAGTTCCCAGCAGGAAGGATGACGGTCCACAGTCAGGATGTCACGGTTGCTGAAGACACAGGCCACCCTGAAGACCCCCAGGCTCCTTTTCACACAATGGTGTCTACAAAAGAAAAAGAAAAAGGTTTTTTTTAACAACAGTATTTTCATGCATTCATTTGCATTAGGTTAGCAGTATATAGCTGTACATATTAATAATTTATATATTTTATACCCAGTTTAAATCACCTGTACATTGTATATTATTATTGCACTTTACTGTTACATTTGCACTCGGGTTGGATGCCAAACCTCTTTTAGTTGTACTGTACTTGTGCTGTATAATGACGATAGATCTGAATCTAATCTAATCTAGAAGCAAATGATATCTAATCTAGAAGCAAATGATAAGCTAAGTCATACTTGGAGTTGGAACAAATGGTTGCTGCTCCTATCCAGAGCTACTTATGTCTGTGCATATAAATCCAGCCCAAATAGAATGGCGATAGGGTTGATAAGAGTCGAGGTAGATAAGAGACCGAAGTAACAGTAGCAAATACAGTTGAAATATTCTTGTAAGCCATTAACCCATTATATATATATATATATATATATATATATATATATATATATATATATATATATATATATATATATATATATATATATATATAAAAGAACATTGCAGGCAGGAAGGAAGGAGGATAATGTACGATAGCGGAGGACTGCCACAAATTGCTCTACTCATTCGGAGGGAAGTGCACACGACTCATGTTTAAGTCATGCAAAGCAAACCTTGGGGACACCAGTTTCCCCCTTTAAAATATGCAGTGACAGGGCCAAGCCAGCGAACCCTTGTTCTGACATCTCCCTCATATCCAAATCTCTCTCTCTCCCCCCCTCTTCCCTCTCCACCTCACAGTGAGCTGTGGTGTTCCACAAGGAAGCATACTAGGACCGCTACTGTTCCTAATTTATGCAAATGACATGTCGTCAGCTTGTGACTGCAACTTGTTCCCGTTTGCGGACGACTCAGCCCTGCTGGTCTCTGACAAGAACAAGTTACAGGTTGAAAAAACCCTCAGCTCGGAACTAGGCAGAATCTGCATATGGCTCGCTGATAACAAACTATCATTACACATGGGCAAAACAGAGTCCATTCTCTTCGGTTCAAATAACAAACTCAGCAAGACCGACGGCTTCTCAGTTACAGTGGGTGACAATATTGTCACAAGGAAAGATGAAATTACCTACCTGGGTTCCATCCTAGAGGCTAATCTCTCCTGTGACAAAATGGCATCCAATGTAATAAAAAAAGTCAACCAACGAACTCGATTCTTGTACCGGATCTCCTCTCTGGTAAACAAGAACACCCTGAAGACTCTGGCAGGAGCACTCATTCAGGGGTACTACGACTATGCTTGCACCTCATGGTACCAAAGCACCTCAAAGGCGCTAAAAACAAAATTACAAACATCTCAAAACAAACTGGTCAGACTACTGCTTGACCTTACTCCTAGAACCCACCTCACCCCTGCCCACTTTGACAACCTAGGATGGCTTAGAGTAGACGACAGAGTACAACAACTTGCAATGGGCCTGGTCTACAAGATACACTACACGACCAAGGTACCCATGTACATGTCAAAATACTTCCCAAAGGTCAGTGAATACCACGATCACAACACCAGAGGGAGCTCCACAAATCATGTTAAACCCAGATTCGGCTCAAATAAGGGACTAAACACGTTTCGCAATTATGCCACATCAATGTGGAACGCCCTACCCAAAGCTGTAAAGGAATGTGGATCACTACCCACTTTCAAAACCTCTCTCAAGGGACACCTACGGGAGACTGCAATTCAACACTGGCCCCTGTAAATATCCTAACCCAACCCCCTCCAATGTACAGTCATTTACCTAGTATGGTTTTGTCAATAGTTCAATGTACAATTGTGTTTGTTTGTACAGTGTCTCCTCCCCCCCCCCCTCAATGTACAGTGTTACTTGTTTATACAGTGTGCCCCCCGCCCCCCCCCCCAACCACCTCCAATGTAAATTACCCAGTATGGTTGTCAATATCCCAATGTACCCAACCCCCCCCACCCAACCTCCTCCAATGTACAGTTTCTACGTCAAATGTATATACTCCCTTTTCTTGACTCCTTCTGTATCACAAACAGTACTGTATTTGCAAATCTGGTATGTCATAAATGTATAGATGTAGCAGTACTGACTATCTGTATGTCATGTATGTCATATATGTCTATATGAATTGAAAATGGGGGACCCTGATGGAAACAAGACAAACGTCTTTCTCAGGTCTGCATCCCCTTAACAATTGTATGTATTGAGCCATACTGTATTGTACCCATTCTGCAATCTGTTAAATAAAGTTTTCATTCATTCAAGTTTTCATTCATTCATTCATTCATTCATTCATTCATTCATTCACCGTGCGGCCTGTGCACCAGCCTGTTTCCGCTGCCTCTCGGAATAAACAAAAAACAAAACAAAAAACGAAATAACTCCCAATTTATCATAGCGTTTCTGCCTTTCACTCTCACTTCCTGGTTTGCTTTCCCCGTCTCCCTTGCTCCGGCTCTCTGTCAGACAAAGTGGCCTTCGTAACGAGCTACTGAAGCCTCGCTGATGTCTTGGGGCATATTTACCCAGCATGCAGTTGGGGATTACGGTACGGGGTCCCCCCCACCCCCAATCCACATCCCCCGCAGTAGAGTCTGGGATAGGGCCGTAGGCAGATGAGGGAAGCACCAGCTTGTTTGTGTGTGTGTGTGTGTGTGTGTGTGTGTGTGTGTGTGTGTGTGTGTGTGTGTGTGTGTGTGTGTGTGTGTGTGTGTCAGTGTGTACAGTATATGGGGGTTATAGGAAAGAGACAAAGCTGTGATGGGGGGGGGGGTTCACCCGCCTCGGGTCAAATGAGTTATGAACGGCAGAGTGTGTGTGTTGTTGCCTGGGTGCATGCCTATTGCCTACCACTGTAAAAAGACGTGTTTTAATAATAATAAATACGGGGGATAAGTATGGTGCATGCTCTCTCAGGTGTGGTGTGTATATGTGTGCATGCATGTTTTCAACACGGTGTATAAGTATGTGTACATGAGTTGGCACATGGAGAAGTGCCTTGCCACAGAGGTGAGGAGCAGGAGGAGCAGGAGGGGACAGGAGGAGGAGGAGGAGGAAGAGGAGGAGCAGTGGAAGATATGCCGCAAATGTTATAACTGTATATTGCTTGTCTGTTATATTTGGTGTACCAGATATACCGTGTCCCTTTGTCCTTTAACTTTCTAAGAGTGTTGTGCTTTAGTTGGGTTTGTAAAAGTTTGCATTGCAGCTGTCGTTTAGCTACAGTATGTCGGAAATGCTTAACCTGAATTATTTGTCACCCCCCCTCAAGAGGCGTTGTCTCTTTCCAGGCCATCATTGTAAATAAGAATTTGTTCTTAATTGATTTGCCTGGTTAAATAAAGGTAAAATAAAAATAAATAGAGCAGAAGGAGGAAGAGGAGGAGCAGGTGGAAGAGGAGGAGCAGGAGCAGGAGGGCACAGGAGGTGGCTGACGCACTCTGGTTCAACAGAACCCAGCTGCTTCTGAACTAGTGAACAGACACCACAGGCAAATAAGAGCAAAAAGCCACCCACAATATGAACTACTGTGGAAGGAACAAACAGGCCTGTCTCTCATCAGTAATAACAAAGGGACCAGACAGAGAGACAGCAACGGGAGAGCAGAAGGTAAAGACCCAGAGTAGAGCCTCCGAAACTGAATGATGGCATTCAATTGTGACAAATGTCAGCCCAGAGCAGGGGTCTGCAATTAAGTTTGGCCTTATATCATATTATATGGCGGGCCAGAACCAAAAACAATGGCTAATTTAATAATTTGATAGTGAACATTTTTAAACTCTGTGACAGACCACCTTATAACCAAGACATACATTTGTGGCGCAGAAAATGGATCAAAATAAACTAGCTGCATAGGTGGCATAATAAACTGTAAACTAGCAGTTTTTTCTACTTTCCATTATTAAACTGTATCTAATAAATGTTTGCACTGAACATTATACCTTTATCATTTTATTATAAATAAATCCTACCTTAATCCATCCTACATTAAGCGCAACCAGTGCGTCTATCTGACGGCCCGTTCTGTGGAGTGGACTGGACTATTGAGAAACTATAGGAATTTTCCGTTGGTTCTCCCAGTCCACGTGACCCATTTCTAGCATTTCCATTGGCTATAGTGACAGACATAGATATATGATAAATAGATAGATACAGTGGAATAGATGCAGTCCAGAGAAAACAAGCAATCTAGATATTTCAAGATTCTATTCTTTACTTCTACGCACTGACGGAGCGATACACAACATTTTGAGATGATAATCTAAGCAAGTCTTTATCACAAACGGATCCAAAGATATTTAATGTTTTGCAAAACATGTCTAGTGTTGCGCCCGGCTTTAGAGGGTTAAAAGCCAAATTGTATTTTTAATTTAGTTAATGAATGTCTCGTTGTAATTCTTATATACCTAATGTATCACGTCTTCTTGAAGCGGATTCAGCTTTTTTTGCTCCGATTTGACGTCAGTTGAATTGCATTGTTACTGTTCACAACAGTGACTTACTGAACTGGTGTTTTAATTTCATTGATTGAAAACTTTAATTAAGAGATTGCAGAATGGGTACAGTACAGTACAGCTCAATACACACAATTGTTAAGGGGATGCAGACCAGAGAAAGACTTTCGTCTTGTTTACATCAGGGTCCCCGATTTTCAATTCATAATGACATTTATGACATACACACGACATACAGATATACAGATATAATAATCTATACAGATATACAGATATAATAATCTAATCTAATCATCTAATCTAATCATGACATTTATGACACAGATATACAGTACTGTTACATTTGTGACATACAAGATATGCAAATATACAGTACTGTTAAACAGATCCTAACAGTAAATATATACATACGAGGGGGAGGGAAAACATTAGGAGGGGGTGGACGGGTGGGAGAGGGGGTTCAGACATTTACGGAGATCAGTTTCAAATTGCAGCCTCCCGTAGGTGCTCTTTGAGAGCGGTTTTGAAGGTGGGTAGTGATTCAATTTTTTTACGGCTGTGGGTAGGGCGTTCCACATTGATGTGGCATAATTGCGGAACGTGTTTAGTCCCTTGTTTGAGCCGAATCTGGGTTGGAAATGATTTGTGGAACTCCCTCGGGTGTTGTGGTCGTGGTATCCACTGACCTTTGGGAAGTATTTCGACATGTACATGGGTACCTTGGTCGTGTAGTGTATCTTGTAGACCAGGCCCATTGCAAGTTGCTGTACTCTGTCGTCTACTCGAAGCCATCCTAGGTTGTCAAAATGGGCAGGGGTGAGGTGGGTTCTAGGAGTAAGGTCAAGCAGTAGTCTGACCAGTTTGTTTTGTGATGTTTGTAATCTTGTTTTTAGTGCCTTTGAGGTGCTTTGGTACCATGAGGTACAAGCATAGTTGTAGTACCCTTGAATGAGTGCTCCTGTTAGTCTTCAGGGTATTTTTGTTTACCAGAGAGGAGATCTGGTACAAGAATCTTGTTCGTTGGTTGACTTTTTTTTATTACATTGGATGCCATCTTGTCACAGGAAAGATTTGCCTCTAGTAGACATGTAATTTGCATAAATTAGGAGCAGTAACGGTCCTAGTATGCTTCCTTGTGGAACACCACAGTTCACTGGGAGGGGGGGATAGGGTACCGTTTACCTCCACCATCTGTTCTCTCCCCTCCAGGTAGGATTGCATCCAGCTCACTGATAAACTATCAAAACCAATTGCTTTTAGCTTGTCAATCAGAATGGAGTGATTGACAGTGTCGAAAGCCTTTTGGAGGTCCAGCATGACCATGCCGCAGTATTTTCCCGTGTCCACCTCTTGTTTGATGTGGTCGTTCAAATAGAGAAAGCATGTGTCAGTGGAGTGGGATGTTCTGAAGCCAGATTGGAATTTGTAGATTAGATTCTTTTCTGCAGGGTACTTTTCAACCTGTTCGTAGAACATTTTTTCCATGACTTTCGAGATGGAGGTAAGAATAGAAACAGGGCGATAGTTGCCTGGGTCTAATTTGCTGCCTTTTTTGTGCAGGGGGGTCACTCTCGCAATTTCGAAGTCTTTGGGGACGTGTCCCTGTTTTATGGAGAGGTTTATTATGTGTGTGATGACTGGGGTGATGGCGGTTGCTGAGTCTCTGAGGAATTTGGAGGGGATATTGTCATGGCCAGTGGCCTTGTTATGTTGGAGGGCGCTCAGTTTTTTTGAGTACCTCCTCTGTTGTTACCAATTCAAGTTTGAAGTCGTCTTTGCGTACCCCTAGGTTTTTGTAGTATGCTAAGATGTGTTCTACCCCAAAATGCCCTGAGTGGGAGGGTAGTTTATTTACCAGTGTTGTGGCTATGTTAGTGAAGAATGTGTTTAAGTATTTGGCCACATCCAGCTTGTCTGTGATGAGTGTTTTCTGTCTTTATGTTTATGTTTGTAAACCCGGTTTTAATTTTTTTGCTGCAGCCTCGCCCTCTGGTCATACCCCACTGGTTGTTTGCCGCATGTCGCGGCACTTTGCTCTCGTCTGTCGGCTCCGGGCTGCATTTTTCGCTGATCATCCTGTACATTGTTTGAAAGTTGAATTAGCTGCCTTTCGATCGTCACCACACTCAACCTATTGTGTGCTTCGGGTCTCTAGTTACAAGACGAAATATCCGGCGAGCTTCATTTGACAAGCCGTTCCGACGAGTGACCATGTTTAAGCACCAGGCGCTATTCATGTTGAACAAGCGCTACATTGCACCTTGCTGCCTATACTTATTCACTCTCTCAACATGGATAAAACAAAGTATAATAACGCTGCTGTCGGGACAAAACCTCATAACTCAATTTTTTTAATTATTTTTTAATTATATAAATCAACTCCGTAGATCATCCTCCATATGTGTGTGTGGGTTTTACAAAGTTTAAACAATGGGAAAGCATTAAACCGATCATCTGTCTAAACCTCCTAACTCTATTCACCCTCAAATCTGTGTTAGTTTTTTTCATCTGCTGAAAAGTTGGGTTTTTGGAGTTATGAGGTTTTGTCCAGACAGCAGCGATAAGCATTTTAGGTGGTGGTAGTTTCTCTGTTTGGACATTATAGCTTAAATATATAGCCTAGCCTATAGTCGGTATGTGATATATATATATACGGTATATATTTATATAAAAAAACATATTCTCAAAATAATCTGACGGGCCAGATATTATTGCTGGCGGGCCGCCTATTGCCGACCACTGATCTAGAGTGATGAAAAAGTTGCATGATTGTTCAGACTGAGGTCACATTGCAAAAAATCTGACCTGTATCTGATTCAGGACCACATATGAAAGTGGCCTAAATCAGAATTGAAAAGATCAGATTCCATGTGATTTGTGCTGTTCACACTGTTCAGATCTGAGTCACATATGAGCCAAGAAATCTGATTTAGGCCACTTTCATCTGCAGTCTGAACAAGAGAGTAGGTGCATCTAAAAAGAAATGCTGACTATTTTCCCCTTTTTTTTTAGACCTATTGTAGTCGGTGATACATGCATGAATAATATTCAATAAGTTAGAAGAAGTGTATTACAAGGAAAGAAAAACGTGGAATGAGCTGGTAAGAAAATATAACAGCTGTGCAACGTACTGTACCGTATTTCTCACTCACACATACACACACCGGAGTTGGAATAGATGAATTCAATTCCAAATTTAAAACAGATACTGCCATTTACTTGCTTGATGGTGATGTAACATTCATTCTCATTTACTGGTACTTAATAGATTGGATAATACAACTTTTTCATGCAAACAGATTTTCAGTATTCAAGTATTAAAGAAAAAAGTGAATTAATCACAACCCTCTTTTGTGTGTGTGTGCAAGCGTGCGTGGAACATTCATTCTCATTTACTGGTACTTAATAGGTTGGATAATACAACCTTTTCATGCCAACAGATTTTTGGTATTTGAGTATTAAAGAAAATCTACTTCCCGCTTCAAGTGAATTGATCCCAACTCTCTCTCGTGTGTGTGTGCGTGTGCGTGTGTGTGTGTGTGTATATCCAGGCTCCCTCACCCCGCTGGCCTAGGGCTCTCTCTCCGACGACACGTCCCCCTCAGCCCCGCTGCTGGCGTTGTGGTCCTGTCTGGAGCGAAGGGCGCTCTTCTCCCGGCTCGACTCTGAGGGGCCTTTGGAGCGCGTCTTCTCCTTCCTCTGCTGCTGCTTCTCCTGCTTGGACAGCTGAGGAACCACGGGAGAGATGGAGACACCACAAAGGCTTATCAACAGCCATGTTTGCAGTAGGGGTGGGACGATACATCGATCCAGATCGATACATCGATGTAATTATCAACAATCGAATCGGATCGATGCGATGTAATAAGATCGATTCATATCGATACTCTTATTTTGAAAATCCTGTGGCGAGTCTCATATCCGCCCAAGAACAACAGCAGTAGCTCCGTGTGTGTAGATGTTACATCATAGCATTCTCCCTTTCTGTGTGTGTGTGTGTGTGCGCAAGTCTTTGGAAAGACCAGATGAGGTCAGAGGAGTTTGATGTTTAAATGTTATTTAAACATAAACAATATAATACATAATAAATGTAGGCCTATACATGATCATGCAACATCAACAAATTGTTGTAGGAACGGTTTGGGAGAGGGAGGTTGTGAGTTTTGAGTTCCAAAAAATGTAGCTTAAAGTTTAAAGCTCAATATATCAAAACGTGGCACTTTACAGTGAACAGGAGGTCTATTTGTATTAAAAACAATAGATTGATTTTCCTTTAAATGTCTGGAAGAGCTCAAAAATACAAATGTCAAATGATATTTTCATTACCTTTTTTTTGTTGATCTAAATGTTACTGATTGTGTTAAATGGGCATATGATATCATCTCATATCGATCGCAGGCACCTGAATCTAATCGTATCGTATTGTATCGTGAGAGACTTTGTGATATCGGCAAATATCGTATCGTTGTCCAAAGAATCGATATCATATCGTATCATGATGAAACTGGTGATTCCCACCCCTAGTTTGCAGTCAAAAGAGCTAAAATGCTGAGATTATTATTATTTTATTTCGCAGGAATCACAAAGTAAGCAGATACAGGAAAGGGATTCATAACAAGTGTGTAAACTAGAGGTTAAACATCTCATCTCTAAAGACATAGTGTACATGTCCTTGACAGACACTTAGCATTGGCGCTTGCTTGGTAAAAATAAGATGTAAAAAAAAAGATAAGCTTTCATCTCTTGATCTAGGACCAGTCTTGCCATTTGTAATTTTTTTTATTATCTTTTTCCCCCTTCTTTTTCCATTTTTCTCCCCTCCCAATGTTAGTCGTTATGCCAATTCCCAATCCCCTTCCTGGTCGTTGCGCACTCTACCCCCTACCGTCGGTCTGGGAGGGCGGAGACTATCACATGCTTCCTCCGACACATGTGTACCCAGCCCACCACTTCTTTTCACCTGGCAGCGCGGACTCTCACTGGGAGAGTGTAACGTGTGGAAGGTCACACTACCTCTCTTAGATCCTTCCCTCGCTGTGCAGGCGCCCCGACCGAACTGTAGGAGTCACTGTCCACAACGACCCAGACCCACCCACCGGCTTCCCTCCTGCTGACTCTGCCAATCGAGCCAGTATGACGGCCGGCCAAGCCGGAAACAACGCTGACAGCTGGATTCGATACCAGTGTCTCTTGCGTTGGTGACGAGCGCCTTGTCCGCTGCGCCACCCAGCCGCCCTGCTATTTATATATATATATATAAATATATATATATACATTTTCAAATATTGTAAAGAACTCCAGGTCTGATACAGTATGCACAGAATAAAGAATTAGGATAATGGCTTAAGTGAACAAAGGGAAGCTCATCAGTGAGGTTAGATCAGCGCTCTGTCTCCGACAGTCTTTGTGACTAGTGGCCCAGATCTATTCTATCCTCATTTTGAGCTCTTCTGGGACGTCATACGACCACTTCAATGAGGCTATTGTTGTGACTGCATGCAATGCCTTTCACACAAAAAAATAGCCATTTTCAACACTTTCCACTGGGTCCATTCACTGCTGCAATCAGACCCTTTGTTAAAGCTCTCCCTCTCTCTCTCTCTCTTTCCCTCCCCACCCCTCTCCCCCTCATGGTCCATAAAACACCAGGTACAGTAGATACAGTAGTAGCGACACTATTCCCCTCCAAAAAGACCTGAATAGGGTAAACAACAACACATGCTAAATCTTTTATGACCGCAGAGGAAATATTTATGAACCGACTGTCATGATAAGAAAAGCTCAACACGGCAAAGACGTTGCATTATTTACAGTGTGCCGGTTGAAAACATAACAAGTCTTCATGTCATCCCTACGTGTCATGAACCCATCAACGTACCGTACATTCTTAACCCTTTCACTGCCGCACTACCAAACGGTTAACCCTTTCACTGCGACAATCCACATAAGGTTAACCCTTTCACTGCCACACTACAGAAGGTTAACCCTTTGTAACCGTCGGTAGTGTGATAGTAAAGGGTTAACCTTCCGTAGTGTGGCAGTGAAAGGGGTAAACAGACCGCACCATCTCTGTTCATGACAGCAGGTAAAAAAATAAATATATTTTTTTTATAAATACAACTTGTAAATATAAACAAAAAATATCTAAATACAGGATACTTTACCATGGGGTCCCGGGCCTTTTTGTTAAGGAGAGCTACCAGTTTTTTTTATAAAATAGAAGCTCCTTTTTTATGGGCAAAATATATAATCTAAACAGCAAACATTGTATGTATTCTACCAATCGATGCAACAGTTCAAGCGTTAACGCTAAATAACTATCGTATGATACATACTAGGGATGTCCCGATAAAAAAATTTTGCTCCCGATCCGATCCCGATCATGTGATTTTGAGTATCTACCGATACCGATCTTTCCCGATCCGATCAATTTTTTTTATTTATTTAAATTAAAAAAAATGTATCCCAATTTCTCACATTACATTCACCCTGAATGTTGACGTTATCCAGGTGAAAAGTTAACTTCATTCAAGCGACGCATTGCAATCCTTGACATAAATCATTTGATGTATAATTAAATCAAAGGAAATGCGTTTGTTTTGGCAAAATTCTTCTGCTCTGTGTGACAATAAATAAATGAATGATGATATGCAATTTAAAACCAGTATGGCCTCAGTATGAGTTTAAGACGTGAACATGGTCATGTTTGTTAAAAAAAAAAAAAAAAATCCATATTTTTTTTATTTTTTTTTGCCGATCTTGATCTTCGAAAAATCACGTGATCGGATCGGGACATCCCTAATACATACATTATTAGATTTCAGTGGACTGTAGTCTGACTGTAGTATGGCTGTAATCTGACTTCAGTATGAATGTAGTCTGACTGTAGTATAGCTATAGTCTGACTGTAGTATAGCTGTAGTATGGCTGTATTGTGGCTGTAGTATGGCTGTAGTATGGCTGTAGTAATAGTATGGCTGTAGTAGGACTGTAGTAGGGCTGTAGTAGGACTGTAGGAGGGCTGTAGGACTGTAGTAGGGCTGTAGTAGGACTGTAGTATGACTGTAGTATGCCTGTATTATGGCTGTAGTAGGACTGTAGGAGGGCTGTAGGACTGTAGTAGGGCTGTAGTAGGACTGTAGTATGACTGTAGTATGGCTGTAGTAGGACTGTAGTAGGGCTGTAGTAGGGCTGTAGTAGGACTGCAGTAGGACTGTAGGAGGGCTGTATGACTGTAGTATGACTGTAGTATGACTGTAGTAGGACTGTAGGAGGGCTGTAGGACTGTAGTATGACTGTAGTAGGGCTGTAGGACTGTAGTATGACTGTAGTAGGGCTGACCCCTATTAGTCGATTAGTCGAAAGGAGCCGTAGTCGACTGGCCAACCTCTTAGTCGAATATAAAAAAAAAACTACAACTCTGTACATACATCAGACAGATCGACGATATTGGTTACATTATATTAGGGCTAACCCCTATTAGTCGATTAGTCGACTAATCGGTCGAAAGGAGCCGTAGTCGACTGGCCAACCTCTTAGTCGAATATAAAAAGAAAATATTAAAAGAAAATTAATATATATATATATTTTCTTTTTTTTTTATCATTCTTTCCAAAAGAAAAGAGGCCTAGAAGCGTGGCTAACGCTAATGGCACGCATACCAGAGGCTAACTGCCTACGAAAACAGGCACAGAGGCACTGAAGAGGATTTCACCCATCGAATGAACACACTAGACTAGACAAATATCAAGATGTATCCATCAGTGGACCAATTGCATGCTTTTGCAGAGGACAAGAAGCCTTCAGTCGACTCCTTCAGACATTAAGCACCCCCACAGCCCAAATGGAATGATTAAAAAAAAATTTAATAATAATAATTTTTGTAATATTACAAATATTATACATTTTTTTTACCAATAGTCGACTAACGGCCAATTTTGGCCAATCATAGTCGACCATCCAAATCCTTAGTCGGGGACAGCCCTAGACTGTAGTATGACTGTAGTATGACTGTAGTAAGGCTGTAGGACTGTAGTATGACTGATGCTTATTTTGCCACAGGTTGTGCGACTGTGCTCTCTGCTGATTTGGTCGTATAAACCAATTATGGAATTAAATGAATACCTACTAATGAGCAGTCCTGATTGGATAGCAGTAAATTGGGTATTTTGAGTGTGCCGAATTTACAAACTACATCCTATCAAATGGCTTGATTTCAGATTCAAATTCTTTATTGCCAATATTTCTATATTTATTGTAACTTATAATATAACCGATAGGGCATACAGACCTTTGCTTACACCGTTTATTTTTCTATATTCAGAGCTAATTATATTGTTTACACCGATAATTTTTTCTCATATTTTTATATTCAAATTGTATTGCCTATATTTATGTCTTTCTACTATGACCCTGCCCATACCTGAACCTACCCTCCCCCATGCTGCTATGATGCTCTAATTTCCCCAAGGGGATCAATAAAAGAATATCTTATCTTATTAACACAACAAACCTTTGAAGGTTTGAAGAGCACTTTCACTTGTGTCGACATGAACCAGGTCCGTCTCCCACTGACCTGGATTGTGTTGATGTTCTGTCTCTCAACAGCATGCCTTCCACCTCGCTGTAGAATACTGTCAGGGCTAGATCCACAAAGAATGGATTGCACGGAGCAAGTTGCACCCTTACTTACAATTCATTATGAATTGAAGATGGGGGACCCTGATGTAAACAAGACAAAAGTCTTTCTTTGGTCTGCATCCCCTTAACAATTGTATGTATTGAGCCGTACTGTATTGTACCCATTCTGCAATCTGTTAATACAATTTTCATTCAATAAATCACCGTGCAGATTGATTGATTGAATGAACATTTTATTAACAGATTGCAGAATGGGTACAATACAGTACGGCTCAATACACACAATTGTTAAGGGGATGCAGACCAGAGAAAGACGTTAATCTTGTTTACATCAGGGTCCCCCATCTTCAATTCATAATGAATTGTAAGTAAGGGTGCAACTTGCTCCGTGCAATCCATTCTTTGTGGATCTAGCCCTCAGTGTTCTCAAGTCTCGAGTCCCCAGTGTTCGAGTCAAAGTCCGAGTCACCAAAGAAGAGCCCGAGTCGAGTCAAGAGTCGAGTCCCCATTACCCTAGTCTGAGTCTGAGTCCAAGTCATCAAGGTTGAGTTTGAGCTGACATACAAATAAAAAAATGTCTACATTAAACATAAATGACACAGCGGTCGACATTTCAAAAGGGAGTTTATTTACTTTGTGACACAATAGGCAAACAAATGCCAAATGATTAGGCCCTATTACAAAAAAAATAACTGTATTTATCAATTAACAAGTCCGAGTCCTCGTCTGCACCTTCCAAGTCCGAATGCAGTCAATGCTCGAGTCCAAGTCCAAGTCCGAGTCATCAGTGCTCAAGTCCAAGTTGAGTCACGAGTCGTGAAAATCAGTCCAGGACTCGGACTTGAGTACTGAATACTGTATAATACTATCATCCACTAGCTGCTTGACCTGCAGGTCGACCCCAATCCCTGATCGGTGGCCAGAAAGGAACAGCGGCCTGCCGGGCGGCTCGTTCTCCCTCGTGTTCAGCCTTCTGGCTCCGGCTCCTCAGCCTCCTCCACGGCAGAACATCCCAAACAGATATTAACATTCTGAGGACTGCTTTAACATGGCCCCCATTGGGTTCAGCTAGCCAAGTCCACAGAGGGGGTAGAGCGGCCAAAGTTCGGGCCTGTAGCCCTAGAGTTAGCCCCTTGGCCGGGCCTGTAGCCCCAGCGTTAGCCCCAGCGTTAGCCCCTTGGCCGGGCCTGTAGCCCCAGTGTTAGCCCCTTGGCCGGGCCTGTAGCCCCAGCGTTAGCCCCTTGGCCGGGCCTGTAGCCCCAGCGTTAGCCCCTTGGCCGGGCCTGTAGCCCCAGCGTTAGCCCTTTGGCCGGGCCTGTAGCCCCAGCGTTAGCCCCTTGGCCGGGCCTGTAGCCCCAGTGTTAGCCCTTTGGCCGGGCCTGTAGCCCCAGCGTTAGCCCTTTGGCCGGGCCTGTAGCCCCAGCGTTAGCCCCTTGGCCGGGCCTGTAGCCCCAGTGTTAGCCCTTTGGCCGGGCCTGTAGCCCCAGCGTTAGCCCCTTGGCCGGCCTGTAGCCCCAGCGTTAGCCCCTTGGCCGGGCCTGTAGCCCCAGCGTTAGCCCCTTGGCCGGGCCTGTAGCCCCAGCGTTAGCCCTTTGGCCGGGCCTGTAGCCCCAGCGTTAGCCCCTTGGCCGGGCCTGTAGCCCCAGCGTTAGCCCCTTGGCCGGGTTCCATGGATGGAAGTGACCAGAATCACATTCAGGAGGACAGCAGGGATGGACAAATAAGCTTCTTTCAAAACAGGTGGAATGTGAGGCCATTGGCTGGTAGGGGGGAGGGACTTTACATGAAGCGTTTGTGCCTCAGTCTGAATGGTGCAACACATTCCAATTAACTTGAGCATCTAGGCTATAGAAACTACGCCGCTCATTGCAACTCGACTTGAACCATAGCCATATTGCTTAACGACCACCTAAAAAGAAGAGTCGTTTCTTCACAAGAGAGAGAGAACCTTCAATAATCTAGTGGTCAGAGAGCTGACCTACGGCGTGTACTGAAAGTGAATGTAGACGTCCAGCTAGACGGAGAGGTGAGCGCCGAGCCTGACCCTTATTTCCTGCGATATGGTGGATATCGTCAAGGCAACGGTGAGTGGATAAGTGCCGTGGCCCATCGACTCCCACAGGGCCGGTCGAGGAGAGCATGACGTGGCGACAGCAGGCTCCTAAGGCCTCTGCATTTTGGCGTTGTCAATCATCCACAAGCCCACACATAACGCCCTGCTGCCCCCCCCCCCCCCCCCCCCACAGCTTAGGGTTTTCAACTAGTAGTAATAACAGAGCAGATCATCCGTCTGTCCATATGAACATTAATGACACGGAGCCAGCGGTGAGGTTGTGATGTGATGATTGACATTATGTACAGCTTGAGAAATAATGATTACATCTCTGATGATTACGGTTACTTCAGGCCTCACATTGTGATTGGCTGAGCTACATTCTAACTCGTAACCCGAGTGATTTCTCATCACTTCATTTCCTTTCCATTCTGTTGATGACATACATTGCACCAATCAAGAGATATACATTCATTTGTAACCTAGCAACACCTGGATAAGTAACCTAAAAGTCACATGAGAGTCACCCATAACATAGAACAATTTATCAATATCTGCATCAATACCATTGAGACAAATTCCTCAACATATGTAATATATTGTTTTTGGCAAATAAAGCGATTTGTTTTGTGTGTGTTTTGTATGTGCTTTATCCTCTCTGTAATTACTGGCTAAACTAAAGTTTTAATATTGATTGAGACTTTCAACTGCAGGGAGCGTGAGGGCAGAGATCACCACCTAGTGGTTGCCAACAAGAACTGAACAGATCTAGTATCCACAGCAATCAACCATTTCCAAGGTTCAACGTCTAAATGAGAAGAATAGGACATTGGAGACATCCTACCCCTGGACACTAGCCGGCTCCCATTAGTTCTGTACCTGTCTGGGGTCTGAGGGACGGTCAGGTGACGACAGCTCGACGGTGACTGGCCCGTCATTTTGTATGTGGACCTGCATGTATGCTCCAAACTGCCCATCTAGACAAAGAAGACATAAGAAAAATACATATTTCAGACATTATGCAAGGTAGGAAGATTAATGGAGCATAGCATACTACTCTCTCTCTCTCTCGCTCTTTATTTAAGTAGGCCAGTACAGCCTAAATCACACCACCCTCAGTTTGCCTCTAGTAATGGCCACTAAGCACGACTAAGCAGTACAAGAGCAAGAGTGTGTTCGGTGCACACACTGTACATACAGGCCTAATCTGTATCAATGAGGGACTGAGGAGTTTTAAGTTATACTTTTTATTAACTCACTTGGGGAGATTTGTCCTCTGTGTTTGACCCATCCTAACTATTATGGAGCAGTGGGCAGCCACACAGTACAACGCCCGGGGACCAAGTCCAGTTGTAGTGACAGTATCTTGGTCAAGGGCGACGGCAGGAGTGTATATATACACCTAGCATCCATGTCTTTTTATGGTGTGGGAGGAAACCGGAGTGCTTGGCGGAAACCCACCCAAACACGGGGGGAGAATCATGCAAACTCAACACAGAAAGGCCCCCTAGCCCCTTTCGGGACGGTGATGCACCGTCGATAATAGGAAAATCTCACAATTAACTCTGAAGAACTAGTCCTCAGCAAAACGCTCGGCATACAAGTGTCGCAGAGAAATTTCAAAGGTACTCACAGTTGCACGAGGGTTTCAGACAGACAAACGCTAGGGTTTGAAAGCTCGGCGTTGCTAATAAACATTTAAAATATTTTTTATAAACTGGTCAACAGGGCTTTATTTCCGGCTTTGGGTGCCTGATGCTTGTATGCCAAGCGTTTTGCTGAGGACCAGTTCTTCAGAGTTTTATTTTTTATAAATGTTTTTATTTTCTTTCAAACATAGAACAAGACATTACAATACGCTTTGACATTGATAACACTGACAATACCAACAATAGCAATAACAACAACAATAATGACAGTGAACATAATAAAAACAGAATATAGACTATACAAAACATTACCACAGATTTGACAAGAGACAAACAAACAAGAATATGGTTCAAGTACATGTTAAATAAAACATGTATAATAGGAGTGGCCTTTAACACTTTCAGTGCCAGCAGGGGGCACACGATTTAGTGCTTGAATGCCCATCATCCACTTCAATGTTAGCGTTAATAACGCCTAATCTACGTTTTAAATTATGTGTCTAATCTGCCCGTCGCTTATCAATGACTCATTTTCCAGTCAACATTGTCGAAGCGGATTGTTTTTTTATCGGTTAATTTCCGTTTATAGCATTTTGAAATGCCCTCGTTTTCAAGGAAAATGAAAAGATTCCATAATAAACGCCCTGTACTGGAATATTCTAGAATACACAAAAACGTTGTAATTTTTCGGCCTATTTATGAATCGTTTTCAAATAAACGCTAGATTATCGATAGTATATGTGTACGTATGCACGCTGGGGCCGCGAGCTGAAAATCGATTACCTCATTTCCTCAACATCACACACACACACACACACAGGGCGAACGCTGAGAGCTCAGCGAATACAACTCTGATTATCCCAAGACTTGTAAAATAGATTCCTTACCTCAGATCAGATGTTCTCCAAAAAGATCATTCCAATTCCTGATCGCCATTCCAAAAATCGATCGCTTTTATTGATCCAACGCTGGGTGCTCGAAACACATATTCCACGCTGTTCTGAGGGACCAGAATGACTGCAATCGGCTCGGATTACATGCCTGAGAAGTCAAATGTGGATTCCGGATTTTTCTTTTCTCATCCATTTTCATTGAGTCCATTCCAAAAGGGTGCATTACCATCTGGGAGACGATAGGGGGCGCTTTTTTCACATCTGAGCTCCTGATGGGGCTGGTTTCCCAACGAGAGACTCTGTTGATGAAATATGAATTCAAATCGCTAATAAAAAAAGAACACGCTAATTGTCGTGGTGGGCATTCAGGGGGCGGGCTGATAACACGTGTTATGTCGTGGTGGGCTCTCAAAGTGTTAAGGAGTCGGCTCCCGGCCAGTGTTGGGACCCATTGGGCTGAAATAGACCTTGTGTGTGTGGTGTGTGTATGTGTATATGTGTGTTTTATATATGTGTGTTTTACCTATGTGTGTGTATGACCTATGTGTGTGTTTTATGTGTCGGCTCCCAGCCAGTGTTAGGACAAAATTACAAACATCTCAAAACAAACTGGTCAGACTACTCCTGCTTGACCTTACTCCTAGAACCCACCTCACCCCTGCCCACTTTGACAACCTAGGATGGCTTAGAGTAGACGACAGAGTACAGCAACTTGCAATGGGCCTGGTCTACAAGATACACTACACGACCAAGGTACCCATGTACATGTCAAAATACTTCCCAAAGGTCAGTGAATACCACGATCACAACACCAGAGGGAGCTCCACAAATCATGTTAAACCCAGATTCGGCTCAAATAAGGGACTAAACACGTTTAGCAATTATGCCACATCAATGTGGAACGCCCTACCCAAAGCTGTAAAGGAATGTGGATCACTACCCACTTTCAAAACCTCTCTCAAGGGACACCTACGGGAGACTGCAATTCAACACTGGCCCCTGTAAATATCCTAACCCAACCCCCTCCAATGTACAGTCATTTACCTAGTATGGTTGTCAATAGTCCAATGTACAATTTTGTTTGTTTGTACAGTGTCTCCTCCCCCCCCCCCCCCCCCCTCAATGTACAGTTTTACTTGTTTATACAGTGTGCCCCCCCCCCCCCCAACCACCTCCAATGTAAATTACCCAGTATGGTTGTCAATATCCCAATGTACCCAACCCCCCGGGCCCCCACCCAACCTCCTCCAATGTACAGTTTCTACGTCAAATGTATATACTTCCTTTTCTTGACTCCTTCTGTATCACAAACAGTACTGTATTTGCAAATCTGGTATGTCATAAATGTATAGATGTAGCAGTACTGACTATCTGTATGTCATGTATGTCATATATGTCCTGATGAATTGAAAATGGGGGACCCTGATGTAAACAAGACGAAAGTCTTTCTCTGGTCTGCATCCCCTTAACAATTGTGTGTATTGAGCTGTACTGTATTGTACCCATTCTGCAATCTGTTAATAAAGTTTTCAATCAATCAATCAAAACCGACTATGCTTGCACCTCATGGTACCAAAGCACCTCAAAAGGCGCTAAAAACAAGATTACAAACATCACAAAACAAACTGGTCAGACTTCTACTTGACCTTACCCCTAGAACCCACCTCACCCCTGCCCACTTTGACAACCTAGGATGGCTTAGAGTAGACGACAGAGTACAGCAACTTGCAAAGGCCTGGTCTTCAAGATACACTATATACGACTAAGGTACCCATGTACATGTCAAAATACTTCCCAAAGGTCAGTGAATACCACGACCACAACACCAGAGGAAGCTCAACAAATCATGTTAAAACCAGATTCGGCTCAAACAAGGGACTAAACACGTTCTTGCAATTATGCCACATCAATGTGGAACGCCCTACCCAAAGCTGTAAAGGAATGTGAATGAATCCCTACCCACATTCAAAACCGCTCTTAAAGAGCACCTACAAGAAGCTGCAATTCTAAACTGGCCACCGTAAATGTCCAAACCCCCCCACCCCCTCCTAATAGACAGTCTCCTCCCCACCGCATGTATATATTCTCTCCCCACCATATGTATATTTCTCTCCCACCCACCCACCCCCTCCTAAATGTACATGTATATATTCTCTCCCCACCGTATGTATATTTCTCTCCCACCCACCCACCCCCTCCTAAATGTACAGTCTCCTCCCCACCGTATGTATATTTCTCTCCCACCCACCCCCTCCTAATGTACAGTCCCCTCCCAATCATATGTATATACTCTGTCAGGATCTATGGGTAACAGTACTGTATATTTGCATATTGTATATGTCACAAATGTAACAGTACCAAATACCTGTATGTCATGTATGTCCCTATGCCATAAATGTCATGCATGTT
Source organism: Notolepis coatsorum (assembly GCF_963971535.1). Lineage (NCBI taxonomy): Eukaryota > Metazoa > Chordata > Actinopteri > Aulopiformes > Paralepididae > Notolepis > Notolepis coatsorum. The sequence continues at coordinate 113,157,511 of NC_140171.1, read as the reverse complement.
GTGTATGTCATAAATGTCACTATGAATTGAAAATGGGGGACCCTGATGTAAACAAGACAAACGTCTTTCTCTGGACTGCAACCCCTTAACAATTGTGTGTATTGAGCCGTACTGTATTGTACCCATTCTGCAATCTGTTAAATACAGTTTTCATTCATTAATTAATTCATTAATTCATTAATGCATTCACCCATTGGGCTGAGATAGACCTTGTGTGTGTGGTGTGTGTATGTGTGTTTTATATATGTGTGTTTTACCTATGTGTGTGTGTATGACCTATGTGTGTGTTTTATGTGTGTGTGTTTAGTATGCCTGTGTATTTTGTGCATGTGTGTTCTGTGTGTGTGTGTATGTGTATGTGTGTGTTGTGTGTCTGTGTCTGTGTGGATGTGTGCGTGTACATGTATGGAGTTTTACATACATTATAATACCCTCAGCAACAATACAAGCACCGACAAAACAAGGCAGTAGTGGTCTATAGGGAGGCTATGGGTAAGTACAGTGGCAGACAGTGCAGGTCCCATATGAGACAGATATGGGTCCCATATGTATTTCATAAAAAGTGTCCAGTTTAAAGTGTAACTTGCACGTGATTTATTCACAAGGAATGCAGTCTATAATAATATTGTGCCATGATCTCTTTGATGGGACCTCGTCCTTGATCCAGAATAAAAGAATGTTTTTTCTGGCAGCAAATGTCAATAAGTTGAACAGTCTCCTATGTTTGAAGTTAGCAATATGAACATCTGGGAGACCGAGTAGAAGGCATAGGGGATCCAGTTCAATGGGCAACTGGAATATATCAGAAAGTTCCTCCACAATATCGAACCAATAGCTCTGAAGCTTTACACAGGACCAAAAGCAGTGGATATGGTTCCCAATCTCTATCTTGCATTTAAAGCAGAGTGGAGACGCATTGGCATCCATTTGACTTCTTCAGAGTTAATTGTGAGATTTTCCTATGATCGTATAATGCACCGGTGTATTCACTCGGTGCATCACCGTCCTGAAAGGGGCTAAAAGGCCCCCCTGCTGGGGGTTGGAACCCAGGACCTTCTTGCCACGACCGCACTAACCACTGTGCCGCCTTGAGACAGCGTGCGGCGCGGTCAATGGAGTGCACAAACGGAGTTGGAGCACGACTGGGAGTTTAAAGTTAAATGTTCCCTTTCCTTCCAGTGGGTCCAGCTAGATTTATGACACCACCTGCACAACGAGGCAGTGGACTGCGGTGAAAAAGTGCTGCATCATGGTGTTTCCTCTCTGGAGGAGGGGGGGGGGACTCATTAGGAAGCCTCATTCCTCCCTTGCCGGGGACGAGGTGTTCTCCACACACACCTGGGTCCCCGGTGGCCTGACCCAATTCACTGCCACCGTCCCACCCCTCCGCAACCCGCACGCTCCCTGGGTGCAGACCACCCCCGTAACCCTACGTTGTGATCGGACATTCAGGCAATTAAGTGGAAGAAGAAGAGTGGGCGCTGGTCCAGAGTTAAGAAGGAGCAGCGATGATTGTGACCCGGGCTTTGAGACCTGTAGTCCCAAAGCAGCCCTGGTTTAAAGACACATCCGCAATCAAACAGTAAACAAAAGGGTAGCACCACCACTTCAAACCTAAATATGTTATTGAAGGAATAATCTGTTAATTCCTTCACTGAGCTGTTGATATAAAGTTGTTGATACAGTGTGTATTTAGCTCAACTGGGTCGTTTTACAGCATTATAGATTTGTTTTATAGGTCTATTTACACTGGAGTAAATAGACCTGTATTTTGTACCCAAAATTTAGACAGGTTAAAATTGTATATACAATCCAGATTTTCTTATTTTACCATGTCCTATAATGATCTCTTCAGATTCAGTTGTATTGTTGCATCTTGTTGTTACATTTACATACAAAAAGAGCTAAATTCTTAGGTATTGCCCCCTCGACCTACAGCAGTCAATAAAATACACAATAGAATACATATGAAGGAAAAGGGGTGCACCGATATATCGGTCGGGTATCGGTATTGGCCGATAAGTGCCTTGTTGACTGCTATCGGCCTATAAGCTCAAATGTGCCGATAGCAGTCGCCGATAAATAACCATCAATTTTTGTAGCGTCAAAAGGCAAAAAAAAAAATTCACTCGCGACCTACCTGCACAACGCCCGCCGTCCCCCACACACACACACAAGCTACTGCATCAAAGTTACTTTATGATTAACAAGGCATTCGTTTTGTGGCATTAACGTTATATAGTTAGTGTTACACGGACAATAACATCAGCATATTATTATTACCCATAGCAGCAAGGCATTACTCCGAGTCCGTTCATTAGCTACCGGGAGATGCAAGACTAACGTTACTGGTGAAAATGTGATTTGCGTTGGAATACTCCTTTGCCAACTTGCTGTACTTTGCTTGCAGGTCTGCAGCCATTATTGCTGGATTATGAATAGCCCCAACTTTAGCCAAGGTAACGTTATGGCTAAACCTTTAACAATAGTTAACGCTAGCTTTCGGTTAGCTGTTCAATGCTATTAATAACACAACTCCCCGTCAACACCCTCTCTCGGGAAGATGGCATTTAAGAAAGTATCTGCTGTTAAAATGACACAAACATTCGTTTTGTGGTATTAACGTTATATAGTTAGTGTTACACGTTCAATAACAAGCATATTATTTACCCGAAGATAGCAGTAAACAAGGCATTACTCCGTTAGTCCGTTCATAGCTGAGTTCCATTCCGTTGCTCATTCCGTACCAAACTACCCATTCTGCAATCTGTTAATAAAGTTTTCAACCAGACAAATGTATAGAAAGGCTTTGTTTTATTATAACATTTGTTGCAGTAAAATCATTATGTCTCATTTGGTCATGCTGTGGAGCGCTGGTCGGCGGGCCGGGCAGCTAACGTTGTGCTCTCGCAAACAGAACAATGGCGGCATGCCCGAAAGTAGAAAATGAATAAACGCTTGCCGATTGGTGGTAAGGACAGCAGGAGGTGGGTGCTAGCGGTGTGGCGTAATTGGCCGAATCGACTGTCAATCAAAATGGTTCCATTGCATTGGTTGAAAGCTCTGGTTGAGAGAATAGTATCCCGCTGCAGGCCGCCAGAATGGTTCCATTGCATTGGTTGAAAGCTCTGGTTGAGAAAATAGTATCCCTCTGCAGGCCGCCAGACGATACTGGGAGAGAGATAGTGATACCATAAACATATTTCTTGATGTTTCCTTTTTTTAAGTAAGTAAAGAGGCCTACAAATACAAACATACACATAGAAATATACAGTAGTTTCATTAAAAAAAAAATAAAAAAATTACAAATACTTATATACAAATATCGGTGTATCGGTATCGGTATCGGCCGATAGTGTTAGTTGAACAATCGGTATCGGTATCGGTGGCCAATTTTCATATCGGTGCATCCCTAGAAAACACAATAAAAACCAGCATAATAATGATTTAAGAAAAAGTGCTGAGAGTGGTGATATAAAAAGTGCAACAGTAGAATAAAATGTACATATAGTACAAAAAAATACTTAAAATACTACATGCATAAAAACTAGAGGTGGGCATAGATTACTTTTTTTAATCTAGATTAATCTATCTGCAATCCTGGAGTTAATCTAGATTAATCTAGATTAAAATGGCTCATTTGAAGTCTGCCGAAGGCATTCAAAATATGTGTGTTCTACCTAGGGATGGGTATCGTTAGGATTTTATCGATACTACTACTCTTATCGATACTGCTTAACGGTTCGGTACTTTATCGACATTGCTTTATTATTTATAACTTTATAAATAAATATTATTTCTTCAGCAACAGCAGCAGCAATGTTCTTTTATATAACTTTATAAATAAATATAATAAATAAATATAATTTCTTCAGCAACAATGTTTTAAATGTGTCTGAATTATAACTTTTTATAATAAACAACAAATGTAAGATAAAAAAAAAAGATATACACTGAATGATTAGTTGTTACCTAAAGCCCTTGGACTCCACTGTAGAGAAGGGGTGCAAGCCTTTGACAACAAACTGGGTCACAGCCCTGTGACACTCGTCCCCCCTACCTCTGTCATCCTTCCTAGCTGCTAGGGTGAAGGGACTTGGCTTGGCTTGGTGGTGGAGGGAGAGGGAGGAGGCGTGGGCTGTCATCTTTCAAATATATTTGTAGCTAAACAATTATATTTTATTTATTAGCCTAGTCGTAATTAGTTATTAGCCTAGCTAACTCCGTATTATCTTGGCTTACCTGCAGTGGACGTGCATGGAGATGGAACACTGTAAGCAAAGCAGTCGAAAACGGCGAATTTCTGCAGACTAATGTTATGTTTTGACAACAGATGTTTTGACAAATTGCTTGTATTGCCACCCATACTTGCAAATGTTTTATTGCACTTGTGGCAACGTGCGTTGTCGGCATCGACTTTCGTAAAGTGTACCCAGACTTTTGTTTTGTTCTCTCCGCCATGATAATAATAATAATAATAATAATAATAATAATAATAATAATAATAATAATAATAATAATAATAATAATAATAATAATAATAATAATAATGAGCGCAGAGCTCGGTCTGTGTCCTCAGCGCTTCAACACTGAGCCACAGATAGGCCCCGCCCTTAAGTACCCGTATGTGTATGTGTGAGTGAGTGAGCAGCTCGCTTCTCGTGGAGACAGACAGAGAGAGGAGAGGAGACCCAAGTTTGAGAAATAGATTAACGGCGTCAATTGTATTATCGCTAGGGGTGGGACGATACATCGATCCAGATCGATATATCGATCATCTATTATCAATGATCAAATAGGATCGATGCAACGTAAAAAGATTGATTCATATTGCGATACTCTTATTTTGAAAATCCCCTCGTGAGCATATCCGCAAGAACAACAGTAGCTTAGCGCAGCTCAGCGTGTGTAGACGTTAGACAGCATTGCTTAAGAGCATTGCTATTTTGCCCGAAATAAGTGCCTGTTTTTTTTCCCCACAAGGGGACAAATGCATCTAACATGCTTTCCATCCTCGCCATTCCTTTATGCCCACATCGCGTTAAATACCGAAATTAACGTTGCGTTAGCGTGAGCTAACTAAGCTAAGCTGATAAGAGCGATAGAGAGAACAGCAGAGGTCCACTAGGGACTGGGAAGGAGGGGGGGTTACTGCATTCTCGAGATAGCCCCACTAACAGGATCTGGCCGGTACTGCACCTTCTGACTCCCAATATGCCTTTTCCAGCCAAAATACAGCGCTGTGATAGGATATTAATATCAGAAAAAAAAGAAAAACGAACCAAAAACAGTGAACAGGAGGTCTATTTGTATTCAAAACAATAGATTGTTTTTCATTTAAATGTTTGGAAGAGATCAAAAATAAAAATGTCAAATGATATTTCCATTGCCTTTTTTTGTTGATTTAAATGTTACTGATTGTGTTAAATAGGCATATAATATCGTCTCATATCGATCGCAGGCACCTGAATCGAATCGTATCGTGGAAGACTGTGATATCGGAAAATATCGTATCATTGTCCAAAGAATCGATATCGTATTGTATCGTGATGAAACTGGTGATTCCCACCCCTAACTATCGCGTGATAACAGTCCGGCGTTAACGCAGCACGTTAATGCCGTTAGCGGCCCAGCTCTAATAAAAACACAGGGTCAAATCATAATTGTTTAGGTATTGTTCATGAGTCTGATGGCTTGGTGGTAGAATGAGTCCTTGAGCCTGCTGGACCTGGCTCTGAGGCTGCGGTAACGCCTCCCGGAAGGCAGCAGTTGGAACAGACTGTTGTTGGGATGGCTTTATATGATGTTGGGATCCTTTATATGCACCGGTTGTTATAAATGTCCTGTATACAGGGGAGCTCACAGCCGCAGATTTTCTGAGCTATCTTAACAACTCTCTGTATTGCTCTGCGGCTGTGAGCAGTGCAGTTCCCGTACCAGGCTGTGATGCAGCCGGTAAGGACACTCTCTGTGGTGCCCCTGTAAAATGCACGCAGGCACCCATGCCAAACTTTTTTAGTCTTCTCAGGTGGAAGAGGCGTTGTTGGGCCTTCTTTACCACCTGATCTGCATGGGTGTCCCTCTGTGATGTTGACTCCGAGGAACCTGAACTGGCCCACTCCCTCCACAGCAGCACCTCCAATTGTGATGGGGGCCAACTCCGTCTTCCTCCCCCTCCTCAAGTCCACCACCAGCTCTTTGGTTTTGGCGATGTTGAGCGAGAGGTTGTTATCCTCGCTCCACCGTGTCAGGTTGTCGACCTCCCTCCTGTATGCCGACTTGTCCCCATCGGTGATCAAGCCCACCACAGTTGTATCGTCGGCAAACTTGACCACCAGGTATGTCAGGTATGTATACAGGGAGTACAGGAGGGGGATCAGGACACAGCCCAGTGCTCAGGGTCAGAGGTGATGGAGCCCATCCTCACTACCTGTCGCCGCTCAGACAGGAAGTCCAGGATGAGGGTGCACAGTTCAGGGGTGAAGCCTAGGTTGGTGAGTTTGATGACCAGTTTGGAGGGGATTATTGTATTGAATGCCGAACTGTAGTCGACAAACAGCAATCTGGCATATGTATTTTTGTTTTCTAGGTGAGTGAGGGTGCTATGGAGTACTGTGGATATAGCATCATCAGTGGATCGGTTTCCACGATAGGCAAACTGGTGCTGGTCTAGTGTGGGGGGTATGATGGCACATATATTATTTTTTATGTGCGTTTCAAAGCACTTGCTCACTATGGGGATGAGGGCAATAGGGCACCAGTAATTTAGGCATGTTATCTTGCCTTTTTTGGGGACAGGCACAATCGTGAAGGACTTAAAGCAGAAGGGGAATAAACAGAGGGAGAGTGAGAGGTTGAATATGTGTGTGTGTGTGAACACACCCGCCAACTGTGCTGCGCATGATCTGATCGCCCGGCCAGTGAATATTAAAGGCAACCAACTTGTGTTCAGCCTTTCGTTCAGCGGTTCTTCTGATTGGCCACACGGCCACGTGACCGCGCTGCCGCGCGGCAGAGAGTTGCACCGCCCGCGGCAGCGACCGCCTTCCGTTGTAGAATTGTTTACATCAGGGTGAACTGTTGTATTCGCAAATATGAGAGCCAGCAATACGCAGCTCCAGTTAACCTAATTTATGTAATGAATCATTAAAAAAATATACTGTTAACTGGAATATGTTGTTTCTTTACACATATGTTGGGATTATGTAATTGGTTTGTCATGACAAAACAATAAAAATCGCTACTTTACATCAGGGTGAACGCTGTTAGTAACGCTGCCACCACCCACTTCAATGACAGAGCTCTCATATTTGCGAATGCATAAACTATATCTTAAATTATGGCTATGTGTCTAATATGGCTGTCGCGAAGTAATTGATAAGCGACAGCCATTAGACACATAGCCATAATTTAAGATATAGTTTATGCATTCGCAAAATATGAGAGCTCCGTCATTGAAGGGCTTCTACAACGGAGCACGGCCGCTGCTGCTGGAGCTGGACCGAGTCAAGCCGGCGGCGGCGCACGGAAGCCGGGGACAAACCACCGCATCGCCCCGATGGCGCTTCAGCAGCCTCCACGGATGTACAGTGACGAGTGAATCTGGTAGTTGGTTTATGACGTTAAAAACGCGAAATAACATATAACGTTACAGCGTACAGTTCCACACTGATGTACAGTGACACCCAGAGTTTCTAGTTACAGTAGTGGCGCGTGAATCGAGATAGTACTAACAGTGTTTATTATTAAGAGTCAGATAGTCCTAACAGTGTTTATAGTCCTAACAGTGTTTATTAGTAAGAGTCAGATAGTCCTAACAGTTTATTATTAAGAGTCAGATAGTCCTAACAGTGTTTATTATTAACACTTTGACTGCCATGAAACGTGTTTTGACGTCATTGCTGGCCATGCTCAAGTTGCCGGGGGACGCTGTACAGCGTCCTTATTAGGGCTGGGCGATATGACCAAAAACGTTATCGCGATAAAATTATACAATTATTTTCATATAATTTGATATCGATAATTATCGTTGATATAATGTCCGTCAAGTTTAATTAACTTCTTATGCTGCTGCGAATGTCTCAAGTCGAGTTGATGTCGTCAGTCTGCGCACGTTAGCCGACAAGCGGAGTATCTCATGACAATAAATATGACACTAAAATACTCTCTTCCGCCACAATATATTGAAACGACGTCCACTGTATATCCCACACTACCATAAACGTGGCCTCAGAATTCAAAACACACACATACTCGGCACGTAAATATATAAAACAGTGCCGTGCAAGCTAGTTATCCTAGCCAGCCTGTTGGTTCTAAGCGATGTATTCCATGACAATGTGCTAAATATGACACTAAAATACTCTCTTCCGCCACAATATATTGAAACGGCGTCCACTGTATATCCCACACTACCATACACGTGGCCTCAGAATTCAAAACACACACATACTCGGCACGTAAATATATAAAACAACGCTGTGCAAGCTAATTAGCCTAGCAAGCCTTGTTGTTGAGTGAGTCCTACCTCCTTCCGGGTCTCGGCCATCTCCTTCACTGATTGGTTGTTAGCTGTTGTGCGTAAGCACGTCATCACGTAACGCTGGTTGTTGTTAGTGAGTGTGTTGAGCCGAGGCTGAACGGAGCCAAGCTTGGAAAATCGATATATCGAAACTTTGCGACCACGTTTCATGTTTATTTCGAGGAAATAATTTATCGCGATAGTTATCGTTATCGTTTTATCGCCCAGCCCTAGTCCTTATATCAATATTTCAAAAATCTGCGATCGGATTCATATGTCCCCTCCGCTGGCCTGAGATCCACCAGCAGGACCCACTGAGCTCTCTGGCGGTTCAGGAGCGCCATCTGGTGGCCGATCGGCGCTATCGCTTTAACAGGAAGTGGCATAGAGGTTGTGCTACGTCCGTAGTACTTCCGGGTGCTCGCTATAGGTCCCGCGACTCTGGCTCGTCACGCTACACAGTGATCGATTGCCAATAACTCGATAAACAACATGATTTGGACGTATATACCATTATACAAGCTGGAGATGGACCGGGTAAATTTACATCCCATAATGATAAGATTTCAACTCTACGATGATCGCCCAACGGCGCGCGGAGACTGGGGTGAGTTTCAGCGTGTAACGTTACCGTCTTCGATACTAACTGCTATTATCAACATTTGACCCACATTAGATGATTGGTATAACGCTGCCCACGGAATTATAAACGGCCCCTAGCCCATCCGGTCAACATCAGATGACGTGTAGTAACTTCTAGAAGTACGTCTAGTTGTAATTTTTTATATCGCGCTGATTGCCATAAAACTGTATTGCATCATCAATATAATGTATTTGGGGCTATAGATCACGTTCTGGAGAAAGCTGCAGAAAGAGATGAAAACATACCGTACTTATACATTAGACCATACTTTACTATGAATATGTGAATGAAAAAGTTTAACGTTGCTACACAATGAACAATACATATAGGACTTTGAATGGGCCCTAATAATGGCAATGTAGCAATAGAATTTAAAAAGTTATAGCCCTGCAAAGAAGGGGACTTTCTCCATAGACAAATAGCGCTGGCAATCTATGGTATATCATGAATTTAACCTTAGGCAACCAAAGTGTTAAGAGTCCTAACAGTGTTTATTATTAATTAACGTCATAAACCAACTACCAGATTTATTTTGCACCAGGGAACTTGAAGGTTCCTGCCGTGCTCGCAGCGTGGGTTCGTGGCCAATCAGAGAAAAGCTGAACACAAGTTGGTTGCCTTTAATATTCACGCGGCCAGCGATCCCATCCGGACCCGCTGCCTTCCTGATGTTGACCTGGCTGAACATAATGCACACTTCATGCTCAGTGATGGTCAGATCACTGGGCATGATGGATTAACACAGATCTGTGATCATGACCCTTGACCTTTGATTACCTATTTAAAGTTTTTGGAAATCTATCATAGTCCTGGAAATAACAAACAATAGCTTTCAGCTATTAGAAATTGGACCTAGCTGTTGCACTGTAGCAATGACCACAGGGGTCAAATGATCTCTCAAACCGACTTTCGTACAACAGGACGCGACCCCGAGTCAGACGCCTCTGGTTTAGCTCCGCAACGATGTACACACTTTTAGTTATTATGTTTGTTTTTTCTACTTTTTTATTTAAAGCAACACTGGCGGGTACGTCATACGACCGTCAGACACTTATGCTCAAAGAGGAGTTTGGAGACACTTTAGACCTAGAATGGCCAGCAGAAATCAGACGGGAGAATGGCGGCAAGGAAAAGAACAAAGGGTACGGCAGGAAGAGACACAGAGGGAGACGTGGAGGTATTAGGCTGAGACTAAAAAGAGCTGCTTACCGCCCAGCAATTCCATCCATCTTTCTGGCGAATGCCCGTTCGTTGGAGGGTAGGATGGATGACCTAAGGGCGAGGGTCCGGTTCCAACGGGAGATGAGAGACATCAACATCATGTGTCTCACGGAGACATGGCTCACGTCGGCGACTCCGGACAAAAGCGTCTCTCCCTCGGACGCCTTCACCGTACTACGTGCAGATCGAACGGCTGCCTCAGGAAAGAGCATCGGCGGCGGGGTCTGCCTCCTCACGAACAATTCCTGGGTTAATCCCGAAGGGGTGCATGTTCTCTCGAACTCGTGTTCCCCGGACATGGAACACCTTTCTATCCTGTGCCGTCCGTTTCACCTCCCCAGGGAGTTCACCGCGGTCATCATGACCGCCGTATATATTCCCCCACACGCGAATACGGGCAAAGCGCTGGGAGAACTACACGATCACCTCAACAGACACCAGATCAAACATCCAGACGCAGCGATGGTAGTGGCCGGCGATTTCAACCAGGCAAACCTGAAGAAAGTGATGCCGTCCTTTTTTCAGCACATCGCTTGCTCCACCAGAGGGAAGAACACACTCGACCACTGTTATTCCCCGTTCAGAGCCGGCTACAAGGCAGTAGCCGCTCCGCCATTAACAGGGTCCTCAAGCTCGAGCGACCACGACTCCATCTTGCTATTTCCGGCATATCAACAAAAGATCACGTGACGCCGTCGTGTCACGTGAGACAAAGAAGTGGACCGACGAATCAGAGGCCACGCTCCAGGACGTGTTTACAGACACGGATTGGGATATGTTCAAAGGAAGCGCCAGTGACGTCAGCGAGCTCGCAGACACAGTGGTGAGCTACATAACAACAATAGCTGATGGTATTGTCCTCAGGAAAATGGTGCGGGTTTTCCCAAACCAGAAACCGTGGGTGGACAGCACTATTAGAGCAGCTCTGAACTCTCGCACCACCGCCTACAACCTGGGTAGAGAGTCAGGAAACATGGAGGAGTATAAGGCTTCAGTCTATACTCTACGCAAGGCTGTTAAACTTGCTAAGAGGACATATGCTGACAAACTGGAGACACAAATGGCACAAAACGACACAAGAGGATTATGGCAGGGACTGAAGACAATAACTGACTATAAAGTCAGCGCCCCCTCAATGGGGAGCGACGACGCCTCCCTCGCGGACAAGCTCAACACCTTCTACGCTCGGTTTGGTGTAGACAGTGGCGCTGCTGGCTCTCCGGCTAGTGACGTCACTGGCGCGCCGGCTGTTGTGGAGGGGGGGGGGGGCAACCGCGGGGGGGGCGGGGACCAGGGCTGTACGTTAACTTTTTTTGCACATAGCACTGGTGCTACAGAGGTTGATAGTTTTGTAGCACAGGCCAAAATCTTGTAGCACAAGTATAAAACGTGTTATATTTGTAACAGTCACAAAAAGATTTGCCTATTGTATTTGTGTTATTTAGTTGCAGTGCCATGTTTGGCTGTCATTTAGTATATCGCCATGTGTTATTATTACTATGATACTCTCATATGCTATTTTCAATTAATATCATAAACAACATAAGGAATATTAGCATAATTTTGAGTGGACTGAAGGAATGAGTCAGCGTTAATAGTTTTAAATGCAAATAATTTATTGAAACATAGAAGTGGGGTCGGTTGGGACACACACACACACAATGGGCCAAATGGGGGACCCTGATGTAAACAAGACAAACGTCTTTCTCTGGTCTGCATCCCCTTAACAATTGTGTGTATTGAGCCGTACTGTATTGTACCCATTCTGCAATCTGTTAAATAAAGTTTTCATTCATTCACACACACTGTTTCAACTCACCACCCCCGCATCATATTGTAGTCTAGTCTGTCTTCAAACTTCCACTCCTCTCGAAACTTGTTTATTTGAATATCAACATTATCTGTCCATCCTCAGTTTACTATAATATACTCCTGTCCTGACTAGTGACTTCATCGTCTTTCCAAACGCACGCACGCACACACACAGGGAAGGGGAGAGAGTGCCCCCCCATTTCCCTTTCCCCAGTCCACACTGTCTGCTGGCTCTGCCTCTGATCAGGATTAGCTTGTTAGCTTGCTAACGTTGTAGTGATTGTAATGGTACATAAACGTTAATTTCGGGCGATGTGCGCATAAAGGAATGGCGACGGTGCAAAGCATGTAGATGCATTTGACCCGTTGCGAGAAAAAAAAAACACCACAGACTTATTTCGGGACGTGTAGGCGCACTGCTGTGTTAACGCAGCAGTGCGCCCCAACCGACCAACGCGCTGCTCTGCTTGCAGAAGCGCGGATATGACTCGTCGAGTTGTCACAAGAGTTTTTTCAAAATAAGAGTATCATATGCACCTGAACGTTGCTAGCTTTCGGAGCCTAGCTGGAGCTGCGCGTGGGCAGAAATGAGACCCGCTACAGGATTTTCAAAATAAGAGTATCTATATGAACCGAATCCCTATCGCACCAGTGCTATTGAAGTAAATCCATCCATCGCACAGACTGCTGTTGCTGTAGCACGTGCGATATATATGTCGCACTGTACACCCCTGGCGGGGACGCTCTCTCGTTGTCGGAACACAGTGTGAGAAGAGCATTTATGCAGGTGAACACCAGGAAGGCTGCTGGCCCAGATGGCATAACAGGACGCATACTCAAGTCCTGTGCCAACCAGCAGGCCCCAGTGTTCACCGCCATATTTAATCAATCCCTGGCGGAGTCAGTGGTCCCTGCCTGCTTCAAGATGTCTACCATCATCCCTGTACCGAAGAAACCCTCCCCAACATGTCCAAATGACTACAGACCGGTGGCACTCACCTCTGTGGTCATGAAATGTTTCGAGAGGCTGGTCAAGGACCACATTTGTGCCTCCCTCCCCAGTGATATGGACCTTATGCAATTTGCATACAGGACAAACAGGTCCACCGACGACGCGGTCTCCCAGGTACTGCACAGCACCCTCTCGCACCTTGACCGTCAGAAGGGGGGCTATGTGAGACTGTTGTTCATTGACTACAGCTCAGCGTTCAACACCATAGTCCCCACCAGACTGGTGGACAAGCTGATCGAGCTAGGTCTGAGCTCCACCCTGAGCGCCTGGGTACTGGACTTTCTGAGCGAAAGACCCCAGGCGGTCAGGGTGGGGGGTCAGACCTCCAACACCATCACCCTGAGCATCGGGTCCCCCCAGGGCTGTGTTCTGATCCCCCTGCTGTACTCACTCTACACACACGATTGTGTGGCCAAGTTCAGCTCCAACTCCATAGTGAAGTTCGCAGACGACACGTGGTGGTGGGGCTGATCTCGGACAACGACGAGAAGGCCTACCGGGAGGAGGTTGAGGTACTGGAACGCTGGTGCCAGGACAACAGCCTGCTCCTGAACATTGGTAAAACCAAGGAGCTGATCGTGGATTATAGGAGAGGACAGCAGGAGACGCACACACCACTGATGATTAACGGGGCTACCGTGGACAGGGTGAGCAGCTTTAAGTACCTGGGGGTCCACATCTCAGAGGACCTGACATGGTCAACACACATAGACACAGTAGTAAAGAAGGCGAAACAGCGCCTCTACCACCTGAGACAGTTAAGGAAGTTCAGAGTATCGGGGAAGATACTCCAGTCCTTCTACTCAGGAGCTGTAGAGAGCATCCTGACCGGAAACATCACTGCCTGGTATGGAAACAGCACGGCACAGGACAAGAAGGCCCTACAGAGAGTGGTGCGCTCAGCCGAGCGTACCACGGGTATTGCACTACCTCCCCTGCAGGTTCTATACAACAAGAGGTGCAAATCCAGAGCCTGCAGAATAATGAAAGACCCCCACCACCCCAATAACAGCCTGTTTCAGCTGCTGAGGTCAGGCAGACGCCTGCGAACCCCAGCTACTAGGACAGAGAGGCTTAGGCTTAGCTTCTTCCCCCAGGCCATCAGAGTCCTGAACAATGAACATTGAGTACCACAGAACACTGAACTATCCACACATAAGCACACATGAGCACACACACGACACGCACGCTGTGCACGCTCACACACTAGCAGCCACTTTAACACTTCAACATGAGCGGGCACACACTCATGCGCACACACTCACACTTATTGCCAAAAGGAAAAGCCACTTTAAATCAGTATTAGCAACAGTAACAGTGTATTGCACTACCAAAGCTACCTAGCATGTCCTATATGCTCTGTAAATAACTATGTACAGATACCGATTTTGATGTCACACCATGTTACCTGTTATTGCACAATTTTTTTTGTATTGGATTATATTATATGTTGTACCCACTGTATTGCACATCGTTGCGGGCAAGACCACCCGCATTTCATTGTATACTCGTATGCCGTGACAAATAAAACTCTTGACTTGACTTGACTTGACATGCATCATATAAACCAGAGCATAATGTTTCACACTAAAACCTGCGTGAAACGGCTCCCAGAAATAAAGTTTCATGGTGATGAGGTGCCCTTATAGTTCTCCCTGTGGACCCCCATCTGACAATATTTGTTGCGACATATGATTTAATTTATCTATCTAGGACTTGACATGGACCACACACATCGACAGTGTAATAAAGAAGGCACGGCAGCGCCTCTACTTCCTTAGGTGCCCAAGGAAGTTCAAAGTGAGTCAGAAGATCCTTAATAACTTCTATTCATGCACAATAGAGAGCATCCTGACTGGTAACATCACCTCCTGGTTTGGGAACAGCGCCGCACACGACCGCAGCAGACTGCAGAGAGTGGCTCGATCAGCCGAACGCACAATTGGAGGTGGGCTTCACTCTCTCCAGGACATTTATACCAAGCATTGCAGGGCAAAGGCTTAGAGAATAACCAAAGACCCCAAACAACTGCCTCTTTGCACTGCTGCGGTCAGGCAAGCGCTACCGGAGTCTCATCCCCAGTACAGAGAGACTCAGAAGGAGCTTCTATCCCCAGGCCATCAGATGCTCAATGACTATGTAACATCATCAACCAATCCATCTACTCATTGCACACACATCCACATGCACACACTCACTTTAAACAAACACTCACTGTAGACACTACATTATATGTATCTATTTTATTAAAGAGATTTGCACTACATTCATACCTTAAACGTTTTTGTACCTCATTGTCTGCATTTTTACTTCATTGTACTTAGATTGTACTTAGGTTGTACTTTAGTATATTGTATAGTGTTATTCCTCTTTTACTTACTTTTTTACTGTATGAAGCACATTCTCAGGGGCTCATACAGAACCAAGCATTTCACTGTAATGTACATGTACCTTATACGTGACAAATAAAAACAAACTTGAACTTGAAACTTGAACTTCTGCTGGGGACCCCTGGAACCCTCTCCCTGGGGATCTAAATTAATTAAGATGATGATATTAAATAAACTAACATTTCTTAAAAAAATGTATCTTTAGGGCGGCTGGGTAGCATAGAGGTCTAAGGACTCGCCTATCACAGCAGAGACTCTGGGTTCGAATCCAGCTGTCAGCGGTGTTCGCGGGTGAGAAAGCTGGTGGGGTACGAGTCCTGGTCGTTGCAAACAGCGACTCCTATTGGTCGGTCAGGGCAGCTGTTCAGCAGGGAGGGGATCTGGGGGGAAAAGCGTTACGTTCCCCCAGTGAAACTCCTTGCTGTCAGGGGAAAAGAAGCGGCTGGCAACTCTTACTCCACATGTATCGGAGGAGGCATGTGATAGTCTACACCCAGTGGTGCAGTGGTGATTTCATAAGGGGTTGCACTGTGTTTTAATGACGTCGTCCGTGCGCGTGCTCATGCTCAAAGAAGTTTGGTACGCCGTGCAACCCTGTCCCATGAGCACTGCATGCCTGTCTACACCCTCCCCAAACTGACAGTAGGGCAATGCAACGACCAGGAAGGGAATTGGCATAACGACTAAATTGGGGGATGGGAGAAAAGGTAGAATGGCACAAAAAAAGAGATCTTTAATATTTTAGGGGATGCTATGTGAAAATTACTTTCTTCATGCAGTTCAATGCGATCAACAGCAATTGGATTATTTATCTTGCCTGTCCCAATTGCCATTTTTGGGGCTTTGAAGTTTCAGTAGCAATTAATTATCAGTGAATAATTGAAGCTTCATTCTTCTTGCGTGACAAAGTTTCAATGCAGCAGGTAAATGATAATTATGTGGTAGATTATTGTGATATGAATGAAGCATTAAAATAGGGATTTTGGCAGTGATTACCATGGCAGCGATTACCATGGCAAACGATTACCATGGCAGCAATTACCATGGCAGCAATTACCATATTGTATTGTATATTCCTCTTTACTTACTTTTTTTACTGTATGAAGCACTCTCAGGGGCTCATACAGAACCAAGCATTTCACCGTAAAGTATGTGTATTTTATTGTGATAATTAATAAACAAACTTGAAACCATGGCAGCAGGCAACGATTACCATGGCAGCGATTACCATGGCAGCAATTACCATGGCAGCGATTGAAGCATTGAAGTGTTCAGGGTCAGCCCGATAGATATCACAATATATATAGAAATAAAACATCCAGATGATTATTGTGATATGAATCTCTTCCATGAGGCCCAGCCCTACCCTTGATGAGCTCCGGCTTGTAGGCACTCCTCATGCTCTCCAGTATGTGGTTGTAGAAGGGCTGAGCCAGCTCAGCAGGCTTGGCCGAGTGGAAGTCTGGCTTGTTGCCCTTCAGTATACACTGTAGGGTGAACTGGCTGATACACAGCACCTCAAGCTCCTGGTCCATGACGCTTTTGCTCCACGCCCGGCCATTCTCATCCTCAAAAAGACGAATGTTGAGGATCTTTTTTACTCTGAGAAGTAAAAGTAAGAAAAGAAAGTAGTGAAACTAGCCCCATGGGCCTAGAGAGATGGTTTCAAAGACTACATTTACACCTGGCTGGTATTAACATCTGTATCTGGATATGTTATCTGGATAATGAAAAACAACACACCAACATTATAGGAAATGCACTTACCGTCTTCTCCAAATATCAATTTCCTCTCTGTGCATTCAGTAGGAAGTTATTCGGCTGCAAGCTAGCCTAGCACAGCACAAATTAATGGAAGCGGATATAGACCACTAGCCTAGCTGTTGGCCAAAAACACCTCTCCCGCAGTTTTAAGCTAGGCTATTGGTCCATATCCGCTTCCATTGATTTGTGCTAAGCTAGGCTACCTTGCAGGTAGGGCTGGGCCTTCCTGTTGACCCCCTTTTATCTGTGCCGACACCGTGATAATCACTCGAATGTGTTTATAATGTTGTCATTGACACTTAACTTACAGTTTTATAATGTTGTCATTGACCCTTAATTAAAAAGGGGCACTTCACCAAAAAACAATGGCGATTTATTTTGCACATAATCTCACACATACAAAAATGGTGGGCACTTTCTCGGATGAGCTATGGTCACTTTTCCGCACCTACTCACCAGGGAGCCTATTGTTTAATAACAGCGCAGCAGTGCTGCTTTTGCTTCCGCGTTTTCCCTGATTGGCTGCGCCATGCCCCGCGGCAACCGCAGAGCGGAGCGGCAGAGCGAGCGGAGCGGCAGAGCGAGCGGAGCGGCAGAGCGCGAGCGGAATTATGTCATGTCCGCCATGATTTTCATTCGGCGCTTCAGCTCACCTGGCAGAGCAGCGGTCCTGCGGTCCGTTGTTGACGAGTTCGAATCCCATCAATTTTTTTTTTTTTAACGTGATTTTTTTTTTAACGTGTATTCTTTCGCCGGTTAAGGTTAGGCATGGTTAAGGTTAAGGTTAGGCATTGTTTCGGAGTTGGTTAAGGTTAGAACGGTTAAGTTTAGGCGCTGTTAAGGAGCTGGTTAAGGTTAGAGTTTGTCTTAGAGAATGGCAATATTCTTTCTATGGTTAAGGTTAGGCATGGTTAAGGTTAAGGTTAAGGTTAGGCATTGTTTCGGAGTTGGTTAAGGTTAGACCGGTTAAGTTTAGGCGCTGTTAAGGAGCTGGTTAAGGTTAGAGTTTGTCTTAGAGACAGCCTATTTCCGCACTGCCGCTCTCCCGCGTTGCCGCGGTCACATGGTCAAATTGTCACATTCTTGCACTGCTGCGCTGTTAAAAAACAACACGCCACCAGGGAGTCTCTGGACAATCTTATTTTTTCCTCTACCTCATTTCATAGAGCTGTAATGAACACACAACAAGGATTCAATGTCCGCGATGGCATCACTGGTGGCCATATTCAAACTCATTTACTCTAAATAACTGTCAAACTAAATGAATGTGTGCAAAACGGTTTGAGTTTTTTTTTTATGTGTGTGATAAATCAGACGTTTTTAGGTGAAGTGCCCCTTTAACTTACTGTTTTAAAAGAAGACGTGCTGGCACACACAGGGGCTGCACCCATTGATTACACCCCTCCTACCCACCCCCCCCCCCCCCCCCCCACCCACCCAACACCTACCCAACCTCCTCCAATGTACAGTTTCTACGTCAAATGTGTACTCTCTTTTCTGGACTCTTTTTGTATCACAAACAGTACTGTATTTGCAAATCTGGTATGTGATAAATGTATAGATGTAGCAGTACTGTCTATCTGTATGTCGTGCGTGTCATATATGTTATGATGAATTGAAAATGGGGGACCCTGATGTAAACAAGACGAAAGTCTTTCTCCCACCCTCTTTACTCACATGTAGTCAACATCCTTCTGGGTGTCTTCCACGGATATACCCAGCAGCACACACAAGCCCCGTCCTATGGAACTGATCTGCTCATCTCCCACTGCAAAACAATAAGACGAGGCTGATGATCAGCGCATGTGGTCCTTGACAACATGCCATGGGATGATGACACACAAGAATGACACGCGAGAGGTTGGATGCCATCGTTCGGAGATGAGGAAATGGGCTAACAGTCAGGCAGTCATTCAGCTGCCAGTGCCAACCGCATTTACTACGTTCAAATGACACGCTTGTGTTTATCTGGTCTGCTGAAATAGCCCTCACTGACCTTCCATGAAGCGTGAATGACAACAAGCTAACGCGTTTAGAAGCACGTTTTGCTGGCAAGCTAACGTTACCCATTCATTTGGCAGAACGTGCTAATGCTAGCTAGCTTGCTTACATGCTTGGTCGGCAAAAGCAATTATGTAGCTTAATATTAGCTTCCATTCATTGACACTATCAAACACTGCTACGCACAACAGACTAAATGAACTCAAGCCTTACCTGTCACGCTCGCTTTGGTGACCCTTTGAATGATAGCTTTCATTGTTTTGGTTGTGCTGGTGTGGACATTGACACGCTGACTGTCTGACACAACTTCCGATTGCTAAAAGGTTGTGGTTTCTGTCACCCTCTCGTGGCCTAAAATGGATGTACACTTTGTCGTCCTACTCTGCTCTCCTGCCCTGTTCCTCGACCTGGTTGGGGTGCTGTGCTGCAGGCCTGCAGCAAACCCGATGTGCAGGGCAAGGATATTGTGGATGTATTAATTTTACAGGACTATGTATGGCCCCTGTAAATGTCCTAACCCCAACCCCCTCCAATGTACAGTAAATTACCTAACCCAAGAATACGAGACATCGATATTCCAATGTACAGTTTTGCTTGTAGTTGTAGTTTCCCCCACCCAACCACCTCCAATGTACAGTCCCCCACCCCACCTACCCAACCTCCAATGTAGTTTCTACGTCAAATGTATATACTCTCTTTTTTACTATTTTTGTATCACAAACAGTACTGTATTTGCAAATCTGGTATGTCATAAATGTATAGATGTAGCAGTACTGTCTATCTGTATGTCATATATGTCCTGATGAATTGAAAATGGGGGACCCAAGTTCAAGTTCAAGTTCTTTAATAGTTGTCATACAGAAGTACAGAATACTTTCATACAAAATGCTTCTTACTGTTACGCTCCAGAGACTGTGCTAGACAAGATAGTATCAAATAACATAATAACATAATATAGCATGAATTTAGAAGAAGAAAATGAGGTCACAGTGTTCGGTATAGACATATGTACAATGTTCTGAGTTACCATATAATATACAATACACAATACTATGCAGTGTACTAATGTACAGTACTATCTAGTGCAAAGCAGAAATGGGATGAGGTACAATTTTAGGTACAATTTACAGTAAGGTGTACGAGTTGTAGTGCAATCCTTCACCATAAATATAAAGTGTGGGGAGTGGGTGCTACAGTGTGTTTGTTTAAAGTGGGTGTGTGCTATAAGTGTGTGGAGTGGGTGCTACAGTGTGTTTGTTTAAAGTGAGTGTGTGCGTGTGGATGTGTGTGCTATGTGCGTTTGGTGGTTGTTGTTGTGTAGTGTTCATTCATTGTTCGTTTAGCAGCCTGATGGCCTGGGGATAGAAGTAAACAACAACAACCCTGATGTAAACAAGACGAAAGTTTCTCTGGTCTGCATCCCCTTAACAATTGTGTGTATTGAGCTGTACTGTACCCATTCTGCAATCTGTTAATAAAGTTTTCAATCAATCAAAAAATAATGTAGTGTCTGCTATAGCACATTAATACAGTATTTTGACCATAGACTGGCTAACCTTGGGGCCAGGGAAAATTGCTATTTTTAAGTTGGGGGGGGGGTTTAACTGTTGGACAACGCAGAAGCCACTGTTGAGTCCACGCAGCTTGCCTGTGGGTTCTCATTGACCAGCTCACAAACCCACTTGATTTGTGGCCTCAGCTACGTGAAACATTTTCAGGTTTCAAATAACGGGGTCAAAGGAATTGTCTGACCTCAATATGGGATCAACTGCCAGAACGGTTTGGGGATATCTGCAGTCAGACAGCATGTTGATGATTGACTACATGTGTTTTTTTTTTATCATGTGACTATTCTTTTAGCGTGTTATCTGTTATGTTCGTAGAACAGGAGGATCAAATTGAAGTGATCACAAATGTTTGACAAGTAGAGTTCAGTTTAAGTTTATTTACAAACCAAGAGTGGCTGTCACTTTTTATCAGTGCATGTCTGGTAACTTTGTACATCCCGACAGTTGTTTAGTTAAAGAGACTAAATGAACAATTATGTGACAGGCCCCAATCCATACATAGACATGACATCATTCTTCTCCAAAGATGGATAAATATCAAAGATTGGACCCTCCAGTCTGAGGTTCTTCTCACACAAAGTACATCTTCAGATGAATTCATAAAACAGAGACAATAAGCCATTTTCTTAACAAAGGACATCAAATTACTTGACAATTATATCTGTCAGTCACATCTACTTCCTGCTGTCGTTTGTAGCAGCCTATTCACTGAAGGACTTGATGAAATTGTAAATCCTTGTGGTGTAGGGTACAAAGTTTTCCTTGTAGACAATTGTTGTTTTTGTGTGAGGCGTAATGTACACAACTTCATTTGGATTTTCAGGCTCTTTCTCCACTTCTTTTATATCTGAGAAGTTGGAAGGGGGAAAAAGTGATTTGACAATGAGGTACAAAGGAAGATAAGATATTCCTTTATTGATCCCCTTGGGGAAATTCAGGCATCATAGCAGCATGGGGGAGGTACATGATAACAGTAGAAGACATGATACAGGTCATACAATTATAGTACTTGTAAAAATAAAAATAGGCAGTGTAAACAATATAACTAACTGAGTATGAGCAAGTAGGCAGTGTAAATATGTCAAGGTGCAGATGAGGGTCTGTATGCCCTCACTTATATTTGCATTACAATAAATATAGTTACAATATACACTAATCTAAATGTATACTATGAGTAAGTAAGTATACACAGGTGCAGTATGCATAAGGTACGTATGGCATGATATACTTCAGGGCACTAAGTCCAATGTTTAAATCATAAATATTTGTGGAGATGTTATGGCTAAACGCCAGGGAGACGTGCACGTCTTCTAAGTAGTTAGTCGTCAGATAACTTCAAGCAAGACTGTTTACTGCTGACGTTACCTGGCTCTTCGTCATCGCGTTTCGTATATCTATAATATCCGTATGAGCCCATCATGGTCCATATACCGATAGCGTACATGAAAGACACTCCCGTGTTCCACTTCTTGAAATCTTTCATTGTTATGTTTGCACAATTATTTGGCTTATTTGAAGAAATCGTGGAGCAAAGGCATTAGTCTTTGCTACTGTATCACAAGGGAGCAGCCATGTTTGAATGAACCGGAAACGCAACCGAATTAGATAGAGATGACTTCCGGGACAATTTAAATGCAAAACATTTATTTATTATTATTATTATTTAAATGCTTATTGTTATTATCAGAATAAAATAGGCATTACAAAACATTCAGTCAGTATACAAACATTTTACTGAGCAGCATCCAAAATATAGTATATAAAAAATAAATAAAAACACAAATTAATTTAAATAACACTTTTGTTATAGTATGGTGAATGTATTATCTAAAAAGTGTAAGATATATTTCCACATTATAATCTAGGTTTATGATGATGAATTCATATTTTTTACTGACCAATTACTTGGTCAAAATTACTTTGAGAGAAAGAGAGCGAAACAGAGTGAGAGAGAGTGTAAATTCCTTTTAACATGCTGAAAAAATTAACCCCAATAGATTAACTACCAAATCCCTTAGATTAGAACAAGACAGGATCCCAGGCACTCAAAAAGTATTACAGGAAGAAAGATGAGTTAAAAAGAAGGGTTGGAACATATTAGACCACTAACAAGGGGTGGAGGGGTACAGGATAAAAAAAATTTAACCAACAAGAAACATTTTGGATTCACTGTCTTGATGCTTTAAATCACCTAGGAGTTTCCTAGGAGTATGCTATGTACCAATTGTCATTTATATTAGCCTAGGTGACGAATCCCAGTTCCAATGTAAAAAAATATATATTTGTATACACTTTTATTTTGTGTCATGTTCACATTTGTTGATTCTCTTTTGAATTGATTGATTGATTGATTGACCTGTGATGATGACCCCTTCATAAAGAAAGGGTGAACCAGCACGTTGTTACATTTCGTCTTTGTTTACGTTCTGTTCTATGGGGAATATATCTAGGTATACCACGTTACTTGAAAGATTCCACTACATGCACTTGCACTTGCCCGGCCACGCCCCTGTCCACCTACATGTGCAAGGGGTGTGACCGTACATCCGCCTTCCCGTTTCTTTCACTTCAGGAAGTGTTTTTTGCTACAGGCACACGTCAGCAATGGCATCACCACCGGGACCTGGGAAACGCTTTTCTGGGCCCCACCAGTGGTTCACCGTCGCGACCTCCTCCATGCGCCGCGGGGGCTCCCTAATCCCACGCTCATGGCGAGGGGGTGAGCCCCCGGTTGCGGCGCAAGCCCCCCGCCTCTGCTCGCTCCCGCCATTCGGTGGTGAGTGGCTGTGGCTGGTGGTCTGACGAGCTCTTCGCAGCGTCAGGGCAGCGTACCAAGGACGGCGTGCCGCGGCTGGACCATCACATCCCAGAATGTTGTATAGAGGGGGCGGGGGTTTTCATATTTGATGCCTCGCTGGCGAAGGCAGGGTTCGGTCAGAGCCCCGACCCCGAATGGCGATGGGCCTGAGACGCGAGACATAAACACGGAGAGAGAGACGGGCAGTTGGAACGCACCTCGAGGGGAACGCGATAACCGACAGCAGGTAAGGGGGATAGGCCTGGAAGGCTGTATTTCCCCTTTTTTCTTTTCCTCTCTCTCTCCCTCTGTTGTTTTCCTCTTGATAGTTATTTTAGTTCATTAATGCTAATATCTTATATATAAGCTCCTCTGGTCAAAGCATGGTCTCCCCCACTCTGGAATGTGCAGGCTGTAGAGTCCGGTGACCGCACCCTCATACCTTAAATGTACATCTTCAGTGACCGCACACTTACAATGTCCACACACACACACACACACAGGAGGGGGCAGATGAGCATGGTCGGATTCATCTCGGGCCAGGCCATATATGGCAGTTGGATACAGGCACACACAAGCGCACACACATACGTACACACGCACGTGCGCACACACACACACACGCACCCCTCCCTCTTCTGTCTTTGTGCAAGCAAGAGGGTATATAAATAATGTCATGTCATGTGTATTGATTCTGATGCTGGTGAGAGAGGGAGCCCCGTGGAGGGTGACTGCGCTTCTTCTCTGTGTTCTTGTGATCGACAAATAAAGACCGTCTGAGAAATAGAACTTTGTCGCCTGTGAATCTCTGGTCAGCTGGTCCATACTATATCAATTCAAGGACTTACGAGGGAAGGAAATCCCTAACACTCTTTTACACCTAAAAGCCCATATTCCCATCCCATTCCCATATTTCCTCCCCCCTCAAAATACTGCGTTTAAAATAAAAAAGTCCCTCTGAAAAGAGTGGGACAGCTAAAGGTTGGCGGGCGGCGTTTCTTGTGTGTGAGGAAAGTTGGGATTCATGTGTGAACACGTTTTTTAAACAAACGTAGACCCTGAATTCGCGATTGGTGTTGCTATTATGTGGTTAGCTTTGCAAAGCAATGTACATCAGCACATGACCAAGGGTGCTGCCCCTCTCTTTCACCCCATCTGTGTGTTGCTTTATGTGATAAGGTGAAAACATGGTGGGCGACAAGTGTTTCGCTTATGAAATGAAGCCATGGGCTTCGGGTGGATGCGTCTTTTAAACAGACGTAGCCTGGCCCCACGGTTTGGTGGTTCGCTGTTGTGTTTGGTTGTTCAAAACAATGAACGGGCACACGCTTATGGGTGTCTTTCATTTGTAACACAGCGCACGGCTGGTAGCGCCGCCCCGTGTTTCACCTCATACATGTTTTGTGCTTATGCGAGGTTGGGTATGATTTTATCCTTGGTAAAATACTGACGACGGAGGGGGAGGACGTAGCTCAAAACGAGCGTGCCTTTTCACTCGGGGATCCCTCGTGCGCATTAGCGGCATCACGCAAGTACGTAGGATTCCGCCCCGTCAGCTCCCTCGACATCATGGCAAATATTTGCATATCCTGCTCATCGCGGGGAGGGGGGGGCGGGAGGGGCTCCCCATACCCACCGACTTGGAGGGTAGGGCTGGGGTTCCCGGCCATTGTAAAACGTCACAGGTACCCAGGTCGTTTTTTGGTTGAAACAAACATGCAGCGATGTCACTCAAATATGTTTGAACATGCACCTGAAACGGGATATAAGGAGGGTTACTCTGTAACCCTAGTTATATGAGTTCATGTCAAGTAGGCAATTGCCGCCGGGCGTATGTTTTTTCCCTTTGTTGGCATCGCGGGGTTAGCACTGCTTGTGTCAATTATGTCAGATCTCTCCGCTGAGAGGTTATGACGTTTGTCAAGTATGTCAAAATCTTCCTCTGAACCCGACCCGCGAGATACAAAGCTTGCTGGCAGAGTCAGGGTTCGTGGCAGGGTCAGCTCGCTGGCAGAGTCAGGATTCGAAACCCCGACCCCACGAGGTTACGACCCCACGGGATTATGGCATTATGAGGAGAGAGCCTCCTCAGAGGAGCCTCCTCCTCAGAGTGTGTTAAAGCCCCGGGGACCCCCATATGATGGGGCGTGTCCCACGGCAGGAGGTGATTGGCGTGGGACCGGGCCTAAACCGTCTGTGGGCCCCCTTCCCCCATCCCCTGCCATAACGACGTCACTGGGCTCACATTTTCTTATTGGCCCGAGAGATATGTCCGTGAGTTGAGGTCTGCGTGGCAGGTTCCGACTCACGTTGTCAATTGAGAGGTCTCTCCGGGGATAAACCTGGCGTCTTCCCCTCTCGTGTGAGCGGAATTTGTGACGGATGTTTTTTCCCCCCCCAGGCTCTGTATGTAAACCCCGTGTCAGTGTCCTTGCGAAGACCGGTCTCCTCCCGCTTTTACCCAGACAGGGGGGAGAGACGTTGTGTTGGGAGCTCTTTCTTGTTAGAATTCGCCCGCCACCATTCTCGGGTCTTACGAGCCTACACGCTGTTCGATATCAACGCTTGGTCTTGCGGGACCGATATCAGTGCCTGGCCCGGGCGTGTTGTCAAGTGTTTATTTGAAACAGCCTTTTTTGGGGCCGGCGCGCCCTGGTCTGTCCAACGGCATAATAGCGCTTTTATGCGGTCGGCCTTGAAGGAGTTTTTATCTCTACCGAGCGTCAGATCACTGCCAGCTTGAGGGCTCGCATGCAAATGATGGGGCAGATCAAGCGTCAACAGGGGGGTTTCACGGCCGTTAGGTGGGCCACCGTTTTTGATCGAAACGTGTACCTATCCCCCTCTCCTTTGAAGAGGTGCGGCAGCGTGAAAGGGCACGGGACTCATCCTGGTCGTGCCGGTCAACCCGGTGTCCGCCGTTCTGTAAACCCGAAGGGCCCTGGGCTTTTCCGGGGGGGAAATGCCAGGGCGGGCCGGACGCTACAGGGGCTTATGTCATGAATGTTGTGTGTCATAACGAGTTGAAAATGGGGGACCCTGATGTAAACAAGAAAAACGTCTTCCTCTGGTCTGCATTGTGTGTATTGAGCCGTACTGTATTGTACCCTTTCTGCAAACTGTTAAATAACGTTTTTCTTTCTCTCATTCATTCACCCCTCCCTCCCCGCTCGGGGTACTGTTTTTTAGCAGTCAGCCCCTCTAAGCGTTCCTGTATAGTTCCCGGTCCTCCAGGCACAGGTCGAGCCTTGCTCTTGTTACCTGTCGGCCTGGGTTAACCCATTTTAGACCTGAAACACCTTAACTGCATTGTATAGCCCAGGGGTCGGCAACCTACGGCTCCGGAGCCGCATGCGGCTCTTTAGCCAATCAGCTGCGGCTCCCTGGCCCAAAAAAATAAAAAGTATTTTTACTTATTTCTTTATTTTATATATTTTCTTTCTTATTTTGGAGATCGATGTTATACTGTGACACTAAAATGAAAAAATATTTCATCAGCTAAAATATTTAGTCAACTAAAATATTTCATCAACTAAAATATACAGTACGTCACACCCTGCGCCTCTCCCTGCCGTCTGCAAGTGGCTAATCTTGAGTTTCCGACCCCGAGTAAGCTAACGAAAGGTTATCCTATAACCTAGTTATATGAATACTGGCTGAGCGTCTCGCTCTTCGCCATATTGAGATATATCTTTATCTCCAGCACCTACTGTGCTTCATTAACGAAAACAATGCACCCATGCACTTGACCAGGCCCCGCCCCAGTGTCCCCCTATAAGACACCGGACATGGTCACACTCCCCCTTCCTCTGGAAAAAGCTTCCATCATAGAAAACCCAACCAAAGGACCTCAGGGCGCGCTAAGAGCGAGACGCTCAGCCAGTATTCATATAACTAGGTTATAGGATAACCTTTTGTTATATAGCATTACTGGCATCGCGTCTCGCTCTTCGCCATATTGAGATATGGGGCAGAGCAGACGCGTGGCCCGACAAATGTACCCCCTGAGGACCCACAAGCCCTACCACCAGGGGGGAGGGGAGTCCCGTCCACCCGCCCTACCTAGTGAAGAGGGGGCGGCAGTCAACTCCACCAAAGTGCGAAAAAAAAGGGAACCAGAGACCCCTAAAAACGCACAGCACAGGCGGGACCACGTGTGACACATCACCCCATGGCACACACCCACACACCCCTGCTAACCCACCGAAAGGTGGGACGCAGGGGAGGTCCCAGACCTCAGAACCGCCTGGGAGACAGAACCCCCAGTCCAGCGTTTCCGTTAGCCGGTAATTACCGGTATTTGACCGGCAAAATCTGTTGAAGTCCGACATATTTAATCTCTCCAGTCTTAATGTCCGGTGAAAATAATTCCCTGAGTCTAAGCACAATTTGATTATTTGAATTGTATTAAAATAGGCTAAAATTAAATAGCCTATGCGATGAACGAAACAATCATTACATTTGTTTTTATCGTTGCTTCTAATAATGACAACGACGTTGTCAGCGAGAGCTTAGTGCTGGGTCACGGGTGTGCGAACTTTTGTGAAGCTGCAGAGCCGGAGCAGCAGCAGCACAATGCAGTACTCCAGCAGTACTCCAATTCAGCCATTTTAAATTCAATGTTGGTTGGGGGGCGCTGCTGTGCGGTCCCCAGAAAAGAGCCAATAACAGCTGAATCTGCTGCTCTGCATCGACATACTCTCGCAAATAAGTCATTGGGAGGTGGAGAGAGAGAGAGTCGTCACGCAAACCCACGATAATGTTGCCATCTCTCTCTGCCAAATTTCTCAGTTCTTCGCTTGATATAATTAATACAAATGTCCAATATAACGGAATTCGTTAGCTCATAAAAATTTGATTATAACAGACTGTTGTTTATTAATGTTGGGCGACTGCCCACAGACACCTATTTGATTTAAAGTCGGCAGCAGCACGAGTCTCTGGACTTATTTTATTTGGAATATAATGACTTTATACGCAAAAGTAGCCTAGTTTTAAGTAAAAATATTATAAATCTACATGCCTTGATGATGTCATTCTTTTGTTTTGTTGTCATTCTTTTGCCTATCAATTGTTTTTAAGCTCAATAAACTCTGACCGGAATTTCTCTCATTTGACCGGTAGATTGAAATCTACCGGACACTGAGGCCGGCAACAATTTTTTCTAACGGAAACCCTGCCCCAGTCATGTCCATGAGGTAAAACCTAACGAAGGGACCCGGGGAGGACCAGGAGGCCGCAGCACAGATGTCCCCCACCAAGGGCCCCCCTAACAAGGTGGCAGAGGCCGCCACACCACGAGTGGAGTGCGCCCTGACACCTCTAGGGGGGGCCAGCCCAGCCAACGTGTAGCAAAGGACAATGCCCTCGCACAACCAATGTGACAGGCGCTGCTTGGACAGTGCCTTACCAGCGCGAGGGCCACCGTAACAAACAAAGAGCTGATCGGTAGCCCTGAGGTCCCGAGTCCGACTGAGGTAAACCCCGAAAGCCCGGACGGGACATGACAGGTGAAGGCTCGCCTCTAACTCACCAGCGTGAGGAGGCGGATGAAACGCCTGAATCACAATATCCCTGGAGCGAAAAGAGCTCCGGATAGTCTTTGGCACGAAGACTGGATTAGGCCTCAGAGTTGCACCGCTATTGGCACGAATAGACAAGCACTCAGGCCGCACCGAGAGAGCACACAGCTCACCCATGCGCTTAGCGGAGGTGATGGCCAGTAGGAACGCAGTCTTGAAAACAGCTGTTCCAACGACGCCTGCTCAAGACTCTCAAACGGGGCCTCAGACAACCGGCCGAGGACCAGTTGGAGGTCCCACTCGGAGACAGAGAACGTTCCACCGGCTTGAGACGCCGAGCGCCAAGCAGGAACGTCCCACGAGAGGGTGGCTGAACAACATTCCGCCCCCACACTCTACCATACGCCACTCCCCAGCGTAAGCCGCTGTAGAGGACGGAGCGCGCGCGTACCGGATAGCGTCAACCACAGAATAGTCAAGACGCATCCCCACCAGATTCACACTGTCAGTAGCCAAGCCCAGAGGCTGCCCCAGAACAGGAAGGCAGAACAGAGTTCCGCGTGCCTGAGAGAGGGCCCGCGGTGACCACGGAACAGGCCACGGTGGGGCCACACAGAGCTGAATCAGGGCCGGGGACCACACAGCTGAGCCCCGGCCCGGCATGACCAGGACCAAGTCTCGCGCTCCCGACGTACCCGCCCCAACAGCTGAGCTATCAGGTGTAAGGGGGGGGGGAAGCGTACAGAATCCCGGACGGCCACGGAATCGGTCCCAGACCTGCCTGACTCTGGACGTAATCCCCACTCGTCAGGGTGAGGATCGCCCCGCGACATCACACCTGCACCCACATTCACCCTGCCGGGGATGTGGAGAGCCCTCAGGCTGCGCAGATGGAGAAACGCCCATAGCCAGAGCTCGACCGCCGCCCAGTGCAGACGGGGGGAGCGTACTCCTCCCTGTCTGTCGATATACGACGCTGATGTCGTGTTGACCGTCCTGATCAAAACATGCTTGGCCACCATAAGGTGGCCGAGCCGTTTGAGGACCAGAAGGACTGCCTTCAATTCCAACACATTGAATGTAGTGCAGACCGGGCAGCATGGTCTTGCCAGCTGCCCCCTACTGCGTTGGCCCGACACGTCCCCCCCCCATCCTGTGAGGGAGGCGTCGGTGAAGACCGTGATGTGTGACAGCCTGCTGCCCATGGGGACCCCGCTGGTGAGGGCCCCAGGCCCTCCCCAGAGGGCGAGGTCCCCCAGTACTGATATGGGAACCTTCAGCCGCTTCCACTTGTCTCTCACCGGGTCCATTTCCATACTGGAAAACCACCTCTGTATCCTCCTCATGAAGAGGAGGTCAAGAGGGACAACAGAGTGAGCAGATGCCATCATACCGAGCAGGCGCATCACGGACAGCACCGTAACCGTCCTAGGACGGAACCTCCCGAGCGTGCCGAGAACACCCACTCGCCGCCGCTCTGAGAGGGATGCCCATATAGACCTTGAGCTTAGAATAAGCCCAAGTACTCCACCCATTGACTGGGAAGAGGAGTACTCTACTTCCAGTCTACAGCAAAACCCAGGCTGGTGAGGAATTCCACCACCTGCCTGGTATGAGACCTGGCGATCTACCCTGACCGGCCAAGGACCAGAATGTCGTCCAGGGCAGAATACACTTCGTAACCCCCGATGACGGAGAGGCCCCAGTGCGGTCTACACGCACTTGGTGAAGATGCGGGGAGCCAGAGAATAGCCGAACGGCAGTCTCTGGTACTCATACGCTAAACCCTGCAAAGGAAGCGTAGGTAAGCCCTAGGATGGAAGATCGGGATGCGAATACGCATCCTACAGGTCTATGGAGAAGAACCAGGCCCCCACCTGACAGCGTTCAACAGGTGGGAGACGGTCAAAATGCTGAACCTTCCATGGGACAGGTCCAGTATGGGTCTGACCCCCCCCCCCGATTTCTCGGGCACCAGAGAATACCGGGAGGAAACGCCACGCATCGCGTCCTCCTTTGGGACCACGATGATGGCTTGCTTCGCCCACAGAGATTGGATCTCGTTGGCCAGAGCTGTCACTGCTGGTGACCCTGAAAATAGGGTCTGTACCAAACCTGAAAACGGGTGGGGTTGTGTAAACACAAGTCCCCGCCTCAGCGTTCTCTCCATCCACCTCGACATATGGCACTGCTGTAGCCATATGTGATGATAATCCCAAGCACACCCGCCGCCACTTGGCGCTGGTCCGCCAGAAACCGTAGATAGGCGGCCCGGCCCCACCCGTTGTGCGTTGCCAACCCTGGAATCGCCATACGCGCGAGCAGGGCGTCTTGTGGAGCTGGGATACCGCACCCCGACACTACCAACGAGGCAATCGCACCGAAGGGGGGGACCCCGACAGAAAGGGCCGGTTTGATACAGGGGAAGCTGACATCACACTGGGTGACAAAAGCTCCCCCACTGAACACCTCGCCAGCATGGATTGCTGAGGAACTGTTCTACAGCTGGACATGCAAGGTGTGAGGCCCCCACACTGCCCGATAGGGTGGGTTCCTACACACCGTAGCCTTGCAGTGATATTACTACCACCCAAATCACACGTGCCTGCCAGACCACTGCCGGTCTTCCGGGAGTGGGAGGCACTAATGTGATACCCGGCCTGGCGAAGGCGAGGTCGGGGGAACCTGCGCTGTTTGCCTCAAGAGGTCTCGAGCCCCCCTGCTGACAACCTTTGTAGTTGACAGACGTAACACCAGGCTCACCAAACACTGACGCAGAACATGTGGCGTGGGAGCCGCTTGACAGCACAACATTCTCACGGACAGACCCAGTTATAGCCATCAACTGGGTGTCAGCCCCTGTCCCCATGAGAAGCAAAACGCGGGGCTGCTTGCGCTTCATTGAAGGCACGCGACCCGCAACCAAAGGAAACAAATCAGAGCCCTTATCCTGCTGATGTTGGGGGGGGGGGGGTGACCGGAGAGCGAGCTGGACACAGCTAGACGGCGAAGTTTTTTTAGGGCGTGCTCATCTAGTAGCCGCCAAGGCTGTCGGCCTTGCGGTCACCTGTTTTCGTTGTGCCCAGGGTACCTCAGGCGGGGGAAACATGGCCGCTGGTTGAGGGCCTCGCCACAGCCGTTGACGAGGCCGTGCTCTCACCTCTGGCTGCATGGTGTGAGGCGGTGTGGGGCCTAGGTCAAATACCGCCCGCACTCCTGCGGAAAGACCAAAGTCCCTCTGCGGAGAGGGGAGCCCTGAGGAGGGAAAAAACTTCTCACCCTCTCAAGGGGAGACTGATCCAACCAAGATGTCTGTAAACAAGCGTTGACAGCATCCTAGCCCTCCCTGCGGTTATAGCTTGCGGCTAGGTCAAAGCTAATAACGTCAAAACATCGCGCGATGTTTCGACGTCGGCTGGCCTTCAAGGCCCCGCCACCCGACACCATTTTTTACAGAAAAACAGCAATTCGAACAATGTTACTAGTCGCTGCTAATTCTATACCGTGGCGGTATAGGCTTAACAGCCCACCAGCCACCTGCCGGGCCGACTCACCTCATGGCGTCGGCCGGGCGGGACACCGTTCCAACATGCCAGAGGCAAAGGACTGAGCACCTGCTTCACAAGCACGGAGCACCAGTGGTGGTTGCAACAAAAAACTACTACTAGTGAAGCACTGCCTCACTAGTAGGAATGCAGCAACCTCCACTGTGGTGTGCACCCATGAAGGGGTAAATGAATAAATGAACGAAAACTCCACCAACACACTGCAGAATGGGCTAGCCCATACACACAATGTTAAGGGCATGCAGACCAGAGAAACACCAGTCCCGCACACAATTCATAGATTCACAAAAAGCACACCAGCCCTAGGCCTCAGCCCATCCACCCATGAAATGGTAAACAAGCCCCCGTCAAAACTCCCAACAGTAGACACCAACTGACCGTCAGCATGAATGGTTAAGAGGAGGGAAGACCTTTTAAAAAGACAGCCCTCGGCGGGGAACAAAGGAACAGTGACCCAGCATCGTAGCATTAGCATTAGCCGCGCGCTCCAGGATAGCTGGGAAAACATCGACAACGTTTACCCAGATATCCTGCCCCTTGCGCCAATACACAACTCGGTTGTCTCACGGGACAACGAGCAGTATCACAAATGCTAGCATTGATGCCTGCATTGATGCCTGTCTGTTACAGGTAGGGCCTGTAACGCAGGCCCTACCTGTGCGCGACCTAGCCCAACAGCTAGCCGCCGCGCGACGTCCCTCGATCTGCTGTCAGAAGACAAGGAAACCCCAGGACAGGCCCGATGCGCTGTTAGTGGCGAGAAGATTCCAGGGGCTGGCAAATCTCCGGCGAAAACCCAACATTGTTCAATTTCCTTCTGCATTTCATAACTACTAGTTCATGGAGTGCACTGCAGCGTCCATGATGGAAACAAAAAAGAGGAAGGGGGAGTGTGACCATGTCCGGTGTCTTATAGGGGGACACTGGGGCGGGGCCTGGTCAAGTGCATGGGTGCATTGTTTTCGTTAATGAAGCACAGTACAGATACAGCACTCAAAACTCAAACCTCTCATGCCTCTCTACCACTCTCTACCACTCCTCTATTGTTCTTGACCGGGCCAGATTTCACACCTCCACTTCCTCCCACAGGCTGGGCAGATTTTCATCTTAAATTTTTATTCGTCCCAAATGTCCCAGCCCCATCAGATTTCTTAGCTTTTTTCACTGTTTACTTATCATGCATTGCAACACTAATATATGGTCAGTACCCCAAGTCAGACTGCCCATATAAAAATTATTTTGGGGGTCTGAGGGCAGTAGCCCCCGACCCCCTCCCTGGGGAAGCACTTAAGTTAACTACCCTCCCTTTGTTCCCCCAGCCAACACCCCCGGAAAATTAACACCTGAGTAGACTTAAGTGGCACACAAGCAGCAACAAGCAGCAGACAAGCAGCAGAATTGGTTTGATTTTTGAGCGCTGCGTCTGTAGGTGCTGGAGATAAAGATATATCTCAATATGGCGAAGAGCGAGACGCAATGCCAGTAATGCTATAACCATGGATAAATCCAAAAAAAGGAAAGTCTGAGGAAAATACAGGGTTTAATTCAGCGTGGACAGATTAATTTGCTTTCACGACTAACGATGCAGGCTTACCTGTATGCCTGATATGTGGTGCGAAATTTGCGAACAACGAAAAATAAACTTTTTATTTTATAGATTTCCACAAATAAGGGAAGGACTCAAATAGAGCTGCATAGTTCAGGGTTTTATGTCAAAGTAGGTCTACAGATGCCAGTGTTTTTTTTATCCTTTTCTGTGTTTTATTTCAAAGTAGGTCTACACATGGTAGTCGTTTTTCAAAGTGGACTACTTTTTATTTTATAAATGTTCCACAAATAAGGGAAGGACTCAAATATACCTGAATAGTTCAGGGTTTTATTTCAAAGTCGGTCTACAGACACCAGTGTTTTGTCGCCTCTTCTGTGTTTTATTTAAAAAATAGGTCTACACAGCCAGTATTTTTTCTCCTCTTCTTAAGAGTTTGAGGTTTTCCTTTGTTATAACAGGTAAAAACAGCAATAAAAAGTATTTTTTTTTCTTTTTGTTGCTTTATAATTCCATTAATGCAACAAACTGTGTGCTATAAGTATAAAGTATAATAAATCGCAAATTACTTTGGGTATGCAATTGTCAGGCGTTTTATGCTAAATGTGGGGTATGCTTGGGGATATATAAAACGTTATACACTGTGTTATATTCATTTTAGGTTTTAATAGGTTGTGCGGCTCCCTGAGCATTTTATTTTGTGGGAGGGGGGAAAAGTGGCTCTTTTGATAGTAAAGGTTGCTGACCCCTGGTATAGCCTGTGTATACGCGCAGATGTGTTTCCCGGATTCAATGGGTTAAGGGAGCAACCTTTCTGTTTTTTGGGGTGGTTGTCTCCCCGGTATGCCGGTTGCGGAGTCAACTCTCTGGCAGAGCCCGGGTTCGGCCCCGGCTCCTCGAGAGGATGCCCCACATGTTTTATGACGTCTGCCAATTGTGTCAAACTCTTTCTCTGAACCCCGACCCCGCGGGATTATGACATTGTGCACGGCATGCCGAACCCCCCCCCCCCCCCACCCCCCCAGTCAGCCTCTCTAGGCGCTCCTGTGTAGTTCGCAGGTTGAGTGTG
Source organism: Notolepis coatsorum (assembly GCF_963971535.1). Classification (NCBI taxonomy): domain Eukaryota; kingdom Metazoa; phylum Chordata; class Actinopteri; order Aulopiformes; family Paralepididae; genus Notolepis; species Notolepis coatsorum. The sequence goes on along the minus strand of NC_140171.1, from coordinate 113,122,079 downwards.
TTACCTGTCGGCCTGGGTTAAGGGATCAACCTCCCCTCTTGGAGTGCTTGTCTCCCCGGTATGCCAGCTGACCCCACGGGATTATGGGGGAGAGCCTCCTCAGAGAGCTTCGGAGCCTCCCCACTCAGCAGAGCCTCCTCCTCAGAGAGAGAGCCTCCTCAGAGAGCCTCCTCCTCCGGGAGTTTTCAGAGCCTCTTCCTCAGGGGGCCCTCGCGGCGTGCCAGGCGGAGAAGGGCCTTCACCTGTTGTGCCCTGTCCGATGCGCTGGCGGTGTAAAGGGTGGTGTCATGAGTAAACGCCTGGAGAGGTCTCGATGCTGCAGCCTCGTTGACCTCACCAGGTCCCTTTTGTCAGGTCCTGGCCCCTGGACTCGGCGGTAAGCCTGCCTTGAGTGGTCCATGGGGCTGGGACCTCCTCCGCGCCCCGCTGCTAAAGCTTAACAACCCCGACCCCACGAGGTGTGGAAGCGGTAACATGGGCTTATGCTTCACGTACGTTCCCTGGTAGCGTAGTCGCGGGCCCTTTTGTCCCACGGTCTGCTCACCCTGTGCGTTGTTGGGTGCTGTCCCCTCTTTCGCACAGTCTGTGTCTTGTCCCCCCCCACCCCTCACTAGGGGGGGTGGGGGGGCCTGGACCCTCCCCGGTGTTCTGATGGTTGTAGGGGACCTCAGCGGGTGCATTTGTCGGGCTCTCTGCGTCCTGCTCCGGTCCTGTGTCCCATAGACCAGAATGTAAACAAAGACGAAATGTAACGAAGGTTATCCTATAACCCTAGTTACATGAGTCTTTGTGAGCGTTCTGCTCTCAATTCGCTGAGGACCCCTGACTGTCTTCCTAATGAAGGTCAAGACTCGGGAAAGCAGATGTACGGTCACACCCCTCGCATATATACATGTAGGCGGACAGGGGCGTGGCCGGGCAAGTGCAAGTGCATGTAATGGAATCTCTCAAGTAACGTGGTATGCCTAGGTATATTCCCCATAGAGCAGAACGCTCACAAAGACCATTGTAACTAGGGTTACAGGATAACCTTCGTTATGCCCTGATGAAGACTAGCTGGTCGAAACATGTTGGCTTTTTAAAAATGTAGCAGTGCCACAATAAAGGCTTTTTAGCTTATCATTCTTCCTGTAATACTTTAAACTTATCTTTCTTCCTGTAATAACTTTTAACTTATCTTTCTTCCTGTAATAACTTTTAACTTATCTTTCTTCCTGTAATACTTTGTAACTTATCTTTCTTCCCGTAATACTTTGTAATTTATCTTTCTTCCTGTAATACTTTTTAACTTGTCTTTCTTCCTGTAACACTTTGTAACTTATCTTTTTTCCTGTAATACCTTTTAACTTATCATTCTTCCTGTAATACTTTTTAACTTATCATTCTTCCTGTAACACTTTGTAACTTATCTTTCTTCCTGCAACACCTTTTTTTTTTTTAAACTTTTGACCAGTCAGCTGGTTCTTTTAGCGTTTATCGCTTTTTCATCGCATTCATACTTGGTCAAGTTCGACCGACAGAAGCAGGCTGAAAGGGTTCAGATGGGGGGGAAGACACTCTGGGAAAGGCACGGCTGCCGTCCGGGATTCGAACGCGCTCAGCCCCAGATCCGTGACGAGCACGGTTGTCCACGGCGCTGAAATAGCACTCGCGGTACGTGGTGAGCTACTGGAGCTCCCCTCCTGCAACACCTTTTAACTTATCATTCTTCCTGTATTACCTTTTTTTATTTATTTTTTATTATCTTTTCCCCCCTTCTTTTTCCATTTTTTTCCCCTCCCAATGTTAGTCGTTATGCCAATTCCCAATCCCCTTCCTGGTCGTTGCGCACTCTACCCCCTACCGTCGGTCCGGGAGGGCGGAGACTATGACATGCTTCCTCCGACACATGTGTACCCAGCCCACCGCTTCTTTTCACCTGGCAGCACGGACTCTCACTGGGAGAGTGTAACGTGTAGTAGGTCAAAGATCTTTCCCTTGCTGTGCAGGCGCCCCGACCGAACTGTAGGAGTCGCTGTTTACAACGACCAGGACCCACCCTCGCCGGGTTTCCCACCCGCTAACACTGCCAATTGTGTTAGTATGGACGGTTGGCCAACCCGGAAGCACCACAGCTGGATTCGATCTCACTGTCTCTGTGGTGGTATAGATGCTTAGTCCGCTGCGCTACCCGGCCGGCCTCTGTAATACCTTTTAACTGATCATTCTTCCTGTAATACTTTTTAACGTCTCTTTCTTCCTGTAATACTTTTTTATCTTTCTTCCTGTAATACCATTTGACCTTTTATGTTTGTGTGTGTGTGCGTGCGTGCGTGCGTGCGTGCGTGCGTGCGTGCGTCTGTCTGTCTGTCTGTCTGTCTGTCTGTCTGTCTGTCTGTCTGTCTGTTTGTTTGTCTGTCTGTCTGTCTGTCTGTCTGTCTGTCTGTCTGTCTGTCTGTCTGTCTGTCTGTCTGTCTGTCTGTCTGTTTGTCTGTCTGTCTGTCTGTCTGTCTGTCTGTCTGTCTGTCTGTCTGTCTGTCTGTCTGTCTGTCTGTCTGTCTGTCTGTGAGAGAGAGAGAGAGAGAGAGAGAGAGAGAGAGAGAGAGAGAGAGAGAGAGAGAGAGAGAGAGAGAGAGAGAGAGAGAGAGAGAGAGAGAGAGAGAGAGAGAGGGTGGGTTGCTGAACACCTGCCATGCCCCCTCCATCTGAAGGTTGATGATGACTGGGGGCATTAATGAGTCACATGTCCCTGTCTTATCTACTAGATTTACTACTGCTTTTCATGAAACCCATAAAGTGCCTGTGAGAAGCGTCAGATGTAGCCTCTGGTGATGGTGAGACATTAAGATTCAGATTAAACTTTATTCATTGCACACATTGACAATGTCGTCATGCAGTGACACACACAGATACACACACATGCAAATTTATTTTCTTAAGTCGCCGATGAAATGTTCCTCTCTGCGTTTGACCCATCCTGTAAACACTGTGTCACTTTAAACACGTAGTTGTATATGTGTCACTATAAACATGTAGTTGTACTGTATATGTGTCACTGTAAACATGTAGTTGTATACAGTATGTGCCAGAGGTATTATGGAGAGTGGACTACCCAAAGAAATGTCATATCATGTCATTGTGCTACTGAAGTTAAATTGTGTGTAGGCCTATTATGAAATTAAAAGATACTGTAACAGCTGCAGTATGCCCCCACATTTTCTGAATGGTGCAGGTCTCTAGCTTGCGGTTGTAAAGTTTCACGAGGCTGTGATTATCCTAGAGGTCACAATAGGTAATTCTATACGGTGAGACAAGTTTAAATAAATGGTCTCACTACAATGAAATGGCTACTATGGGGACTAACATCATCACACATGAATACAGTTGGGCTCCTTGGATCCTCCTTGGAGTCTCAGCTTTCTAGTCATACCCAATGTATGTGATTCCAAGACTGTTTAGGAATGTCAGTATGCCGAAATAGGCAAGTCTTCTTTTAATAGGCAAAAATAACACATTTATACTACATAGTTTTGCCACAAAACTGCATGGGATTAGCATGAATTGGGCATGTCTGTAAAGGAGGGGCTCTTGGATAACCATGATAGAACCCATTTCCATTCAGATATCTTGAGGTGAGAGGTCAATGGACCCCTTTGGAAATAGCCACGTCAGTCTTTCCCTCACCAAAGTATCAGTCTTTACCTCACCAAAGTATCAGTCTTTCCCTCACCAAGGTATCAGTCTTTCCCTCACCAAGGTATCAGTCTTTCCCTCACCAAGGTATCAGTCTTTCCCTCACCAAGGTATCAGTCTTTCCCTCACCAAGGTATCAGTCTTTCCCTCACCAAGGTATTTCCTAAATGTGCAGCATTGTTTACCCTCCTTCTGACAAGGTAGCATGACATGCTTGGTACCAATGGATATCTTAGGTTGTCTAGACAGGTGGGCAGAAAAGGGATTTTTTTTACTTGCTTTTGAGGACTGCATACTTTTTTTGCAAAGCTTATCTTTATACTTTATGCTTATAGCACATGCATAAGCCTGGTCTCTTTTGAAAGATAACATTCTGAAGTTACTAATGCAAAAAAGGAAAATCACTTTTAGTGCTAATGAAATAGAGTAACATAGGGTTGAACTTGAGTTGAACTTGAACTTGTGTACTCACATTTTTCTGTAGCAGTTGCAAAAAAACAAAACAATACAATAAAAGAAAAAACAATAGGTGTAAGCTGGAAAACACTGCAGATCCATATCCTGAAGTCTTATGTAGTACAGGTCAGAATTTTATAAAAATCCGTTCAGAAATGAGTCTTCCGTGTAAACCGTGTGCCAAAAAAAAGCTCTCCGGTATTCCATTTCTTCATCCACGGCCATTCATTCTAAATGTTTTTCACTTCTGGTTTTCCCTTATTCACACACCCCCATGTGGGGTATCATTGGAAAGCTACACTCATTGTTGGCTAATGGGTTTAATATATTAAATATATATATAAAAAATATTGTCTGGCGATGCCATATCCCCTTGGTCACACAGCTGTCCTTTGGCTTTTAAATCTGCCAATATTTGTTATCGTTTTTTCAAAGTCAGTCATCATGTGAGCATGTTGTGTAAATGAATGGGTTGAATTAACTAATAATAACCATTGAACTGGTATCATGATTTCACTTTTGAACTTAAATAATAATACCATGGTATACTCCAATTGAATCCATGATATTGATTGTGCTGGCATCGTTTTGTTTCAAGTTTCTTTAATAGTTCAAGTTTCTTTAATAGTTGTCATACAGAAGTACAGAATACTTTTATACAAAATGCTTCTTACTGTTACGCTCCAGAGACTGTGCTAGACAAGATAAGTATCAAATAACATAGTATAGCATGTAAATTAGAAGTAGAAAATGAGGTCACAATGTTCAGTATAGACATATGTACAATGTTCGATGCAGAATAGACGTAACTGAGTTACCATATAATATACAATATACTATGCAGTGTACTAATATACAATACTATATAGTGCAAAGCAGAAATGGGATGAGGTACAATTTAGGTACAATTTACAGTAAGGTGTACGAGTTGTAGTGCAAATCCTTTATCAATAAATATAAAGTGTGGGGAGTGGGTGCTACAGTGTGTTTGTTTAAAGTGAGTGTGTGCGTGTGGATGTGTATGCTATGTGCGTTTGATGGTTGTTGTGTAGTGTTCATTGTTCGTTGAGCAGCCTGATGGCCTGGGGATAGAAGCTTCTTCTGAGTCTTTCTGTGCTTGCCTTGAGACTCCGGTATCGCTTGCCTGACCGCAGCAGTTCAAAGAGGCAGTTGTTCGGGTGGCTGGAGTCCTTAATGATTCTCTTAGCCTTGCCCCTGCACCGCTTGTTGTAAATGTTCTGGAGGGTGGGAAGCCCCCCTCCAATTGTGCGTTCGGCTGAACGTGTCACTCTTTGTAGTCTGCTTCGGTCTTGTGCAGTGCTATTCCCAAACCAGGAGGTGATGTTGCCAGTCAGGATGCTCTCTATTGTACATGAGTAGAAGTTCTTAAGGATCTTCTGACTGACTTGGAACTTCCCTAGGCGCCTGAGGAAGTAGAGGCGTTGTCGTGCCTTCTTCACAACACTGTCAATGTGTGTGGTCCATGTCAAGTCCTCGGATATGTGGGCTCCGAGGTACTTAAAGCTGTTCACTCTCTCAACCGGTGCCCCGTCGATGCTGAGGGGGCTGTAGTCCTTGACCCCCGACCTCCTGAAGTCCACAATCATCTCATCAGTGGAATCATTGGATCAGTATCATGATGGTGGTGCTGTGGAATGATGGAAATACCCAGCTCGTTCCTGCTTAACCCTTTCACTGCTGCACTGCCAAACGGTTAACCCTTTCACTGTGACAATACACAGAAGGTTAACCCTTTCACTGCCACACAACAGCTAACCGTCAGTAGTGTGATAGGGTAAAGGGTTAACCTTCTGTAGTGTGGCTGTGAAAGGGTTAAAATATGTAAATAAAGTACTAATCGACCACAGGAAAAAGGTACATCGTGTTATGTTATATAGCCATCAGTAATATATTTATGTATTGTACAATGTGTACATATTACAAATAAGTATTTAAATAAATGTATGAAGTATATTCATTCATGCTCACCATAGCACCCACTCTATACTCACTTTAAACACTTTAACACACTTTATATTTATTAGCAAAGAGATTTGCACTACAATGCATACCTCATTGCACCTTACCCTAAGTTGTACCTGATCCCATTGCTGCATTGTACCTCACTGTTACTCTTTTTTTTACTCTGTATTGTATTGTATATATGTATATTGATTGACTGAACACTTTTTGTTTACATACTCTTGACCTTTTCTATTTTATACGTTTTATCTATTTTATCTAGCACACTCTCAGGAGCTCATACAGAAAAAAGCATTTCATGGAAAAGTATTCTGTATTTTACTATGACAACTATTAAAGAAACTTGAAACTTAAGTACACATTCAAACTATCTAAACTTTTTACGTTTTCAGAAAATGTATAAGTTCACCTGCCAGGGATTGAACCTGTGGCGCTATGTTGGTAGGCAACTTAGGGTGGGAATCACCAGTTTCATCATGATACGATACGGTATCGATTATTTGGACAACGATACGATATTTGCCGATATCACAAAGTCTGCCACGATACGATACGATTAGATTCAGGTGCCTGTGATCGATATGAGATGATATTATATGCCCATTTGACATTTTTATTTTTGAGCTCTTCGAGATTTTTTTTTTTTGGATCCACTTTTTCTCCCATTTTCTATTTTTCTCCCATCCCAATTTCGTATTGTCCAATTCAACCCTCCCCTATCTCGAACGCTGTTTCATGCCTCCCACAAGCCGGCTGTAATGTGGACGTGTAAGCCATACATTGCATGAGTCCCCTCCGGTACGCAAGGTAGCAGCCGTCGCATCTTTTCACCTGCACAGCGCGATCTTTCAGCGTCAGGGGTCTGCGCTTTGGAGGGACGCCGCCCCCGTCGCTTCCTGATTCTACTGCACAGGCGCACCAACCGACCTGTAGGAGTCGCTGTCCACAACGTCCGATCCCCACCCATCAGTTTCCCACCCCTAATACTGCCAAATGTATTAGTATGAACGACCAGCCAAGCTGATAGCAATGTGGAGAGCAATGTGGAGAACCCAGCGTCTCCAGCATTGGAGGTGAGCGCCTTTCCCACTGCACCACGTAGCCGCCCTGCTCTTCGAGACATTTAAATGAAAAACAATCTATTGTTGTAAATACAAATAGACCTCCTGTTCACTGTAAAGTGCCACATTTTGATATATTGAGCTTTAAACTTTAAGTAAATTTTTTTGGAACTCACAACACGCAACCTAAAACCCCTTCCTCTCCCAAAACGTTCCTACAATTGTTTTATGCTACATGATGATCATGAATACATTTATTATGTATTGTATTTTTATGTTTAAATATCAACATTATCTGTCCATCCTCAGTACATTTACTATCAATATAATATACTCGTCTTCACACGCACACACACACACACACACACACACACACAGAAATGGAGAATGCCACATCCTGCTGGAAAGGCTCCAGAAGTGGGTCGATAAGAAACTGAGGGAAAACCAGGCTGGCTTCAGGAACAACCGATCCTGTGGAGACCAAATCGCCACCCTTAGGATTATCATCGAACAGTCTATTGAATGGAACCCTGATGTAAACAAGACAAAAGTCTTTCTCTGGTCTGCACCCCCTTAACAATTGTGTGTATTGAGCTGTACTGTATTGTACCCATTCTGCAATCTGTTAATAAAATTTTCAATCAATCAATCAAACTCTTCTGTCTATGTGAATTTCATAGATTTTTTGAGAAAGCCTTTGACAGCGTGGATAGGGAAATGCTGTGGAAACTGATGGTCCACTATGGGATCCCAGCAAAGATCATCAACATCATAAGGAACACCTACCAAGGGATGAGATGTCAAGTCCTCCATGAAGGATGTATATCAGAAGCTTTCGAGGTCCTGACTGGTGTGCGGCAGGGGTGCCTGCTCTCACCCTTTCTTTTCCTCCTCTGCATAGACTGGGTGATGAAAGAAACAACCAGCAACAGAAAAACCGGCATACAATGGAGCTTGACAGAGCAGCTGGAAGATCTGGATTTCGCTGATGACCTGGCACTACTGGCTCACACACATCAACAGACGCAGGACAAATCGGGAAAACTGGAAGAAACTGCTGCTCTGCTCGGGCTCAAAATAAACTCATCCAAAACCAAAGTAATGCGTATCAACAGCAAGAACAACACACCCATAACCATGGAATAAAACCAATTAGAGGATGTAAACAGCTTCACTTACCTTGGAAGCATCATTTCTGTGGAAGGGGGTACGGAAGACGATGTCCAAGCCAGGATTGGAAAGGCAAGGACAACATTCAACATGCTAAACATCATCTGGAAGGCAAAAAACCTGTCACTCAAGACCAAGCTACAGATCTTCAACTCAAACGTAAAGACCACTCTACTATATGGCTCAGAATCCTGGAAAACCACCACCACTATACTCAATAATCTACAGACCTTCACCAACCGGTGCCTCAGACGCCTCCTGGGAATATACTGGCCCAACACCATCTCTAACGCCAACCTGTGGGAACTCACCAAACAGGACACAATAGAAATTCAAATCCGGAGGAGGAAGTGGAAGTGGATAGGTCACACACTCAGAAGAAAGAAATCAATCACAAAGCGGGCGCTGACATGGAACCCACAGGGCAGGAGGAAGAGAGGCAGACCAAAAACCACTTGGAGAAGAACCACAGAACAGGAGATGAAGAAAAAAGGGCTGTCCTGGCAAGATCTGGAGCGGAGGGCACAAGACCGAAGAGGATGGAGGAGCTTCGTCGACGACCTATGTTCCTTTGGGAATTTAAAGGCCTAAGTAAGTAAGTAAGGAATAAAACAGCAGGGACTTATTTTTGGTCGCAAAATAGGCACACTATGGAGCCTTGCTCTGTTGTAATGTATGTCAGACGCTACTGCTGTGCTGTGGAGCGGATACGACTCCACAGGGATTTTCAAAATAAGAGTATCGCAATATGAATCGATCTTTTTACGTTGCATCAATCCTATTGGATCATTGATAATAGATCGATTTATCGATCTGGATCGATGTATCGTCCCACCCCCAAGTGCTTTTAACTCAACGCTACCAATACACACTAACAGCCTCACAGAGAGGGTCAAGTTCACTCCTGTCATTCTGGACCCAAACACTGCTGCTATCTCTCTCTGTCTAATGATCTGACGAGTATGAGATATACAGACACAGAGCCTCAGCTCCCTGACAACCCAAAGAGGTGCACAGTACATAAGAAAGTTCTGAGTTCTGAGAACTTCAGCTCAGGGAAGCACAGTTGGGAGGTGGAGGTGGGAGACCACTCTAGCTGGAGTATAGGTGTAGATAAAGAGTCATTTGACAGGAGGGGAGAATGTTCTGCCTCAACACGACATGGTATCTGGCCCAGTTGCGTCGTTAGCCCTGGGCTTCTGGGGCTTTAGCCCCGGATGTTTTTCTCCTAGCCCTGGATCTTAAAAAAATTGTTTACATTACATTTTCTTTTTGATGGCAGCATCCCCATTGTCTGTGCTGAATGTTTGTTAGTGTTTAGTATTTTTCTTTGGTTTTTAGTACTTTTTTTTTTTTTTTCTTATTGGTCTTTTTCCCCCTCCATTTTCCTCCGATTTTCTCCCATCCCAATGTTAGTCGTATGCCAATTCCCAGTCCCTTCCTGGTCGCTGCGCACTTACCCCCCACAGTCAGATCATCTGGGAGAGTGGAGGCTACCACGTGCTTCCTCCGACACACGTCCAGCCAATCACCGCTTCTTTTCACCTGGCAGCGCGGATTCTCATCGAGAGGGCGTAGCGTGTGGGAGGACCACACTATCCCCCTCAAGTCCTATCCGCGCTTAGCAGGCGCCCCGACCGAACTGTAGGAGTCGCTGTTTACAACGACCCGGACCCACCCCGCCAGCTTCTCCCACCCTCTAATACAGCCAATTGTATTAGTGCAGACGGCCAGCCAAGCTGGTGACAACCCCGGAGCTGTGAGCTGGATTCGAACAGGCGAATCCAGCTCACAGCTCCGGGGTTGGTGACGAACGCAATCTCCGCTCGGCCACCTAACCGCCCCGGTTTTTAGTACTTTTAAACATCGATTTTTAGCAAGTAGTAGTTTTCATTTGATCCTATATAATTCTTTCATTCACCGATTTGTGGACTTTTTTTTTAGTGTCTTGAAAGGCGCATTATAAATAAAATGCATTATTATTATTATTATTATCATCCAGGAGGGAAAAGACACTTTGGATAGTAGGGACTGCATCTCTGCCTGTCCTGGCCAGGAAACACTTTGCAACTGTGATCTCCTCTGGCAGTAGTTGGATATTGTAATGTGTGGCGAGGGGTTGCAGCAATTCCACTGAGAGAAACTGGTCTGAGGCTGGATAACATGCCTGTATGCCTCTCATACGTTGTTCTCCAACTCATGAGAACCTGCTCTCAAGCTCTTGCAGCATTCTGTCGAGGACTGGATAGAACAGTCTCTGTCTCAGCTGATCTCCATGAGGTCTGAGCTTGTGCCACAAGATGACTCAACTACATACTCGTCCATCCTTTTCTGCTTCCTCCTTTGGCTGGTAGTATGTTCCTCAATCCCAAGGCCATTACATATGGCCTTTGTCCTGTCATACATGTCCACTGCCATCTCTGAGGTGCGATAACCTTTGAGTGTGTCCTGCACTGTGCTTTTAAATAGTACAGATAGGTATTGAAGATGTGCAGCAGCACCTGGAGCCATCCATACCCATGTCCAGTGTCCACTGACAAAGACATGCTCATGATACTGTGATAAACTATAATAAGCTTTAATCGAACCCTGGTTCATTTCCTTGGATAGTCCGGTTGGTTTGGGGTGGTGTGAAAGCTCATTCACTCTTGCAAGTGAACCCTGATGCGGTTCATTTGAGATGTGAATGCAAAGCGGACCAAAGGCAGGAAAATACCCCAAAATCAAAAAAAAAATTATGAGAATACTGAAACATTATGTATATAATTTTTTCGATTGCTTAAGCACGATTTTGAAAACAGGGACCGGTGTTTCAAAACACTACACACAATTAGCACAACCACACACACAATTATCAGAACACCTCAGATCCTTTGCTAAATTAAACACAAACTATACACTAATTTATAAAAACTACATTTTGTTACCATATGAAACACACGTTTCATATGACTTAATTCTGTTTGAACCAGTTACACACTGCTGTGCTTAACCTAAAACACATTTAGCAATTCTACTTCTCAGTGATTAGAGTACTGTAAGTGAAGTACACAGAGAATGTGCAAATATACAATAAATTCACCAAACACTACACAAGACCAATGCTGTAGACTGATGAAAATATAATTTATTTATCTCCATATACCCAAATCAATGATGCAGACTGATGAACATTTTTTAAATGTCTCTCCATATACCAAAATCAATGATGCAGACTGATGAAAATATAAATTTTCTCTCCATATAACCAAATCAGTCAACATTTCAACATGGAGAATCACACCAAAACATGTCCCAGTTTTCATGCTACTACAGTGTGCATAACACAGTAAGCTCAGCAAATATCAGACAAACATAAAATACTGTATCCAGTACAGGTTAAAATTACAGTAAAACAAAAAACAAAAATAGAAACAATTTAAATATAGAGTACAGAAAATACTAGACATTATCTCTTTGCCTAGCTGTGTACAGTACTTCACTCTCCTTCCATTTTGGTTGAAGACAGGTGAACTCACCTGCTGCATTTTTATAGTGCTTAAACCTGATTGGTGTATCTACAATTAAGCAATGGTGTGTTTGTGCATCTGATTGCTGTGTTTAACCAATTGGCTCATATGTGTGGTAATTTGACATTCTATGTGTAATGTAATGCAAGTGTGTTTAGTGTTTTGCAAATCACTGTGTGTGTTGTTTTGCAAATTGAAGGCCTCTACATGCTACAGCAACTTCAAAGCAACTTCAACACAACATCAGCGCGATTTCAGCGCGGTTGTTGTTTAGGGTCTTGTAGACTGTGTTGCGAGGATGCTGCGTACATGTCTCCAAAATCTAACCTAAACAACCGTTGCGTTGATATTGCGTAGCAGTGATTGGTTGGTTAGCGAATGGGGGCGGGCTGTCATAGAATAATATTGGTCTCGCAGAGAATACCATCCGCCATTGTTGTAGCCAGCCAGCGTTGATGCTAAATAATTAGCGTCACATAGCTGGCCTTTTTCTGAAAACCCAAGCACATATTGTTCCATAGCATACGCCTTCAGTTGATCATGACAAATCCTCTCTTACCTTGACGATTAAAAAGCCTCCATAATTTAGTAAATAAAGCTGTAGCCAGCCAGCTAGCATTGGTGCTATTTAAAATGCTATCCACATTAGCTACACAGCTAACCAACTAAATACAATGGTATCCTGAGGTAACTTTAACGTTAAATACAACGTTTGCTAGTCGAAATGACTGGACACACACAGGGACAAGTTAAACATCAATCAATTAATTTATTCCAATAGGTAGTTTGAGCTGCATGTGAGCCGAGGTCCTCTCCATTGGAAACTAATGACGTTACGGTAACGTTAGCTCGAAAAGCACAGAAAGTTAAGCTGCTAGCAACAGACACTATAACACTTCCGGTCGGGGGATTTCAAAATAAAAGAGCGACGTCTAAAATCACCGGAAATACGTTTATTTTGTACATTATCTAACGTTAACACGAACCTAAACTAACTTTAGTTAAACTAACTTTGCGCGTCGATGTTGCAGAAGCATAAAGGCAGAGTGTCTAAAACACTGTTGCTTTGTCGATGTTGTGTTGCAGTTGCTTTGAAGTTTCTGTAGCATGCAGAGGCCTTGACTTTGTGCTTATAGGGGTGCAAATTTGGGCCTATGTTTTGCTCCTTGAGTGTAAGGTTTTGATAATTGTGTAATACTTTTGATTTGAGTGTTTATGCAATCGAAGAAAACTGTAAAGACTAGAGATTAACTGTTTATTTCTTTTGTACATAGGCTGTGCATAATGTTTGTTTGTTTATTTGCTTATGTGTATGATTCTTAACTGTGTTTTTATTTTGTTATTGGTGTATATGTGTGTATGTATGTATATGTATGTATATGTATATATATGTATATATGTATATATGTATGTATGTATGTATGTATGTATGTATGTATGGATGTATGTATATGTGTATGTATGTATGTATGTATGTATGTATGTATGTATGTATGTATGTATGTATGTATGTATGTATGTATGTATGTATGTATGTATGTATGTATGTATATATGTATGTATGTATATGTGTATATATGTATATTTGTACTCTCGTTGGGGCCTCTTGGACCATATCAATGTTTTATCTGGCTAAATAAAGGTTAAATAAATAAATAAGAAACTGATGATTTGGTCCTGTTAACTTTGAATTTTCTATGGGGACTGCCCAGATCCCTCTCATGGACCTGGACCTCACTTTAAAAAACTCTAATCTAGTTATTCAGTATTCGTCTCTAATTACTCTAAAATTGCGTATTTCTGTGTGTAAAAAAAAAGAAAAAAAAAAGAGAGGGGGGGGGGGGCCCTCCACCCCCCCGGGCTGAAGCCCCCAATGTTTTCTAACCCTAAAAACGCCCCTGATCTGGCCTATAGCGTATAGGAATGGTAAGTACTACAATCAACTGGATTAGACCCTCACAGTGAAGAGGAGCCTCCAGAGGATCCTGGAGGCTGGACTTAGCCCCTTACGTGACTGAGGTTTGCAAGGCTTGCAAACCGCAGTCACGTAAGGGGCTAAGCTGGACTATGACAGAGGGCAGGTGCCCTTCTATGACCTTGAAGACATGACTCAGAGTGGGTGGGTTGCTGAACGCTTGCACTGCCCACTCCATCGTAAAGTTGATGATGACTGGGGGCATGACTCACATGTCCCTGTCCTGACAAGATGATGGATGACATGCTGATAAAAGCGTCAGCTAAATGACTAAATGTAATGTAAATGTAAATGTATACATTTCCGTCTTCATATTTAAAAAAAAAAAAATATATATATATATATATATATATATATATTTATACAGTCAGTATATGTATATAATATATATATATTTCTTTTGGGAAGGGCACTTGGGGCAAAAGGAATGCCAAGATGCTATGGTTAGATATGGGATGATCTTGACATTGACACATTTTGATAATTTTGAGTTTTGGTGTTTGTGACATTCCTTGTGTAAAACTCATTATATACATATCCAGACACGTCCACCTACCAGCGCTCTCGTTCTTCAGACTTCAGTCTCAAGACTGTTTTCACTGTTTTCTGTCTTGTTGTCTCACACTTTTGTTTCATTCAGTGCTTTCTTTGATGTTTATATGATGGCCAATAAGCATTATTTTATATTTATATGATGACCAATAAGCATTCTTTTATATCTATATGATGACCAATAAGAATTATTTTATATTTATATGATGACCAATAAGCATTATTTTATATTTATATGATGACCAATAAGCATTATTTTATATTTACATGATGACCAATAAGCATTATTTTATATTTATATGATGACCAATAAGCATTATTTTATATTTATATGATGACCAATAAAAGCTTTCTTTGATGTTTATATGATGGCCAATAAGCATTATTTTATATTTATATGATGACCAATAAGCATTATTTTATATTTATATGATGACCAATAAGCATTCTTTTATATCTATATGATGACCAATAAGAATTATTTTATATTTATATGATGACCAATAAGCATTATTTTATATTTATATGATGACCAATAAGCATTATTTTATATTTACATGATGACCAATAAGCATTATTTTATATTTATATGATGACCAATAAGCATTATTTTATATTTATATGATGACCAATAAAAGCTTTCTTTGATGTTTATATGATGGCCAATAAGCATTATTTTATATTTATATGATGACCAATAAGCATTATTTTATATTTATATGATGACCAATCAAATGTATATGATGGCCAATAAGCCTTATTTGATATTTATATGATGGCCAATAAGCATTATTTGATATGTATATGATGGCCAATAAGCATTATTTGATATTTATATGATGACCAATCAAATGTAAATGATGGCCAATAAGCATTATTTGATATGTATATGATGGCCAATTAGCATTATTTTATTTGATATTTATATGATGACCAATAAGCATTATTTTAAATGTATATGATGACCAACAATAAGCATTCTTTGATATTTATATGATGACCAATAAGCATTCATTTATATTTATATAATGACCAATAAGCCTTCATTATATTTATATGATGACCAATAAGCATTCATTATATTTATATGATGACCAATAAGCCTTTATTTTTATATATTTGACCAATAAGCCTTCGTTCTGGTGTTGGGGTTATAGGCTGTCCACATCTAGATTGTAGAGGTGTGTATCATGTATTGCGTATATCGGAGTCCACAATATTATATCGATGCCTGGTGCCCAGTATTGTGATATTTTGAATGGTACTTTTTACTGGGCTTTAATTAAAGACCGTACTGTACATGTCCACTATACAATGTCAACCTTGTACCAGATAATGATACATTCACATTATTTATTTTCTACATATTCTTTACTCAAAGTATCCCACAAGAATTTGTATTTCATGTCAGTGAATACAATTCATCTAACTAATCTCTCCATTAATATACAAATCTAAAGAAAGTTAACTTTTTCTTTAGATACATTTTTTTGGCATCTCTTCTCAAATGTTGACATAAAACAATCCCAATGCCGTTTATTGTGGTGTTTATACTGCCCTGCAGAAGCTAACCGCAGTAACTAGTATTTATTTTTTATGAATTGTGAATTATGTATGAAATTTTACTTCTCAATATCAGTTTTATCTTGTTACAAAGTTTCAGAGTTCAATCTTGCTTTGTTTTAGAGAAAAGGGTATACAAAATTGCAGTAACTACAAAATCACTGGATAGTCAAAGAACTTTAAAGCCATTTTTCTCAGTTTCACAGTTTGCGTATAGTCACTGTGATTAGCTTCTGTAGGGCCATATACTGCAATAATATATTATATTGAATTGTAACCCCTGTATTGTGATGTGTCATATCGCCAGACTCTTGATACACAGTCCTACTAGATTGAGAGTGTTTATATGATTATACTGTATGTCAAACTAGCTCACTTCTGGATTGGTATTGGGAACTGAAGCTATTCTGTCCTAATAGTTGTAACTCATTCCAGGGAAGTTCATTGGCTCCAGATCCACACCTGCCACCGCTCGAACATACCTGTCTAATAGCTGTTGGGTCCAAGGGTCATAATACTACTCCTTCTTTTCGCCCTGGGCTATACAATAAATTTGTAAGCATTTTCAAAGAAAAGAAATCAAGGATGGAGGCTTTTTGCATGCTGTGTATGTAATGAGTAGATGGATTAATCATACCTAAAGAGAAATAAAAAGAATCACACCCATGGCATGTCAAATGCAAGCTTCCATCACTAAAGAATGTAGGCTATAGGCTATGAAGGTTTCACATAGGATGTTTTTAGGCTTGTTCAGACAACCAGAGCACAGTTAAAATATTCCAGTTCCATCATAAGTACAGTACTACTGCGTCTTTTGGTGTTATTTGAAACTATATTGATTTATGTCGTTTTTAATGAATTCTGGGTTTTTACCTCTCCTTCGTATGTGTTTTTCCTTATCCTTTTGACTACACTACACTCTATTATCTATGTTCAAATAGATAATAAAACTACTATTACTTTTTATGTAATATACTTGATACTTTAATGTTATTTGATTTAAATCACAAGATTATATCCAATTTTAGATGAGAAATTCCATATTAGATCAAAATAATTCATAAACATAATTTCAAGATGGTTTGTATTGTCAAATACATGGGGGCGTCAGGGTTAAGTGTAATAGACTGTGATATTAGGCTGTGATCACATATTGTCCGCCTTTTTCTTGCACTCAAATGCAAGGCGCGGTGGTGTACATAGAGAATCGTAAGAAGTGCACAGGGCCGCAACGAGTGATACCACTGATTACCGTTGCTACCTGAGCTAATGTTACATAAATTACTACCGTTAGCATTGGTAGTTAGTTAATGCTAGCTAATGTTGGCTATAGCGATACTTTTCATATATTAATCTGTACAACCAAGGTTTGTCGGGGGTGTGGCCAGGCAGCAGGGTGAGGTTGTGTTTCAGCTAGGCTCCCCAAAGTACGTTCTTTTATCATACTTTTACCAATTAGTCTTTATTTAATTTTAGTTTTTTGTACAGTATTTTAGATACATCGAGTATACACGTTTTTGAGCATTGGAGATGGCAGCTAAACATTCGGTGGCTCGGGATAGAACGCCGCTGTCTGCTAGCATGTCGCCCTCGGTTGAGCTGAGCAACACGAGCCTGGAGACTATTGGCAGGCTAATAGCTAACGCTGCGGTTGAGTCAGCCAGGACGCAAAAGGAGCTATTCGAGAGCTTTGGACGAACGGTTATGTTGGAAATCAGGACAGCAATTGATTTGGTCATGGAGAGCGTGGAGTCGCTGAATTCAATAGCCACGGCTAATGCATCTGAAATAATATCCCTAACCTAACCGGCTGAGAGACTACTATTCCTGGAGGGGGCCTTGCTCAATAAGCAGTTGGAGGTGGCGGGGATGCAAGCTATTAAAAAAAAAAAGATAGGCTATGTTAACAAGTTGTCAGAGTGTCCCATGTATCATTTATATGCAAATTAAGGACGCGATTATCAAAAAATCACAAAGAAATCAGTTTAATATATCTCAGCCAATATTGCAGATAACTGAACAAAAGTTATCCAGAACAGAGGACGTATTTACCGTATTACATACATGTAGACCTACGTAACAAATGGCATTGAAAGCAACACTCTTGTATAAGCATGCCAGAGATATATGTGACCACTTGTATTACTATCTTTAACCCTCAAAACATGAGTCCACATCTTTTTTTGTTCAGTCATCTACAATATGATGTGTCTTTATTGGTTTAAATGCTTTATTCTTTGTAAAGGTGCCACTAATTTGCATACTAGCTTGCCACAAACAGGTGATCATTCTGGGAATAGTTTTATTATGATTTTTGACCCTCAAAATATTGGTCTAGACAACCTACTTGTTCAGTTATTTGCAATATTGGCTGAAATAGCGACATACATTTTTTGATGATGCCGTCATTAATTTGCATATAAATGATACATGGGACACTCTGACAGATTTTTTACATAGCCTATCATTTTCTACACATTTCTTCCAATCTAGAAACACTGGTTAACAATATATTTCCAGGGGGTGCATGATAGTATCCACTTTCCTACTCAACTAATTGGTAAAAATGTGATTATTTTGTATTGAAGGCACAGATTTGCATATGTAGCAGGGTGGATTATCCCTACTTTATGGGAGTGGTTGTACACGGCCACCTGGTAGCGAGAACGCAGTAGAGCTGAGTCCAGCTGGGTCCCCGACTGTAAACCAGGAATGTTGAAGTGGAGGTCGAGCAGCAGGAGTGGATGGGGCCTAGGATTCACTGACCTAGGGATGGTACTCTGGTCATTCTTGCCCTCCAGGGCGATCAGCAGTAGCTCCCCACACACCCACACTTCCCCCAATACTTCCTGAGCCCTCACACACCCGATGGCAGTAAGGTGGATGATATATTCGCTCCCCAAAGCAGTACTCTTCCTTAATGATGAGTGGAGACCTTTTACAATAAATTATAGGCAGGGGTGGGGAAAGGGTTAAACAATAATGAGCATTACCCGGAGAGAAAAGGGTTAGACAGAATGCACATTAAAGACACACACACAGTGCTCCCATTTACGTCTCCTTTACTGAAGGCTTAGCATGTTACACATTATCGCATATCTATCAAGGCTACTTCCACACTGGGCACCTATTGCTCTCACTCTATATTACAGACACAGTAAGAACCTCTTCCCTTTAAGGGTTATCTACTGCTCCGCTTCGCGGTAGGTGGAGAACAAGGTAAGGAGTAAAGGAGTTCAATGGGAATTTTATAAAGAACCACACATTATTATTACACTCAAAAGAAATTAACAGTGGGCCCACATTAGCAAATAAAAGTCCTATCTACATCCTATCTTTTCCCCAAAACAATAAATGGTCGGGGCGCCCCTAGACACTGCTGCCAGCGTTAGTTCAAAGCACCGTTTATCTTCGCCCTTAGAGAGCCTGCGCCACACAGCTCCCGTTCCGTGCGTCCTCCTCCCTCTGTCGAAAACGCTGAAGAGATAGCCCCTCCCTCGGCACTGCGCTCTGAACCCATTCTTCTTCACCTGTGTCTCCCTGCCCAACCTGACCACCAGCGCTCTTGGCGGCACCTGTATCCTGTCCCACTATGAAGCGTCAATGTTAGGATAGGGAGAATCAAAGAGAGCAGCAAGTTAAGTGTCAATGTCGGGGTAGGGATGATCAAGAGCGGTCAGCCGGTTACACAACGTCCTCGTGAACACAGGGAATGCAAAAGATTAGCGTTAGACACCGTGAATAATAGTCATACATTTTCGGGTGTCTACACATAGGCTACTTACATAGAAACATGTGATCACTCTAGGGATAGCGTTATTGTGATCTTTGACCCTCAAAATATGGGTCTAGACACCTCATTTGTTCAGTTATCTGCAATATTGGCTGAGATATAAACAGATTTATTTGCGATTTGTTGATAATCATGTCCTTAATTTGCATATAAATGATACATGGGACCCTCTGACAACTTGTTAACATAGCCTATAATTTTTCACCTTTTTTCCAATCTAGAAAGTCTGGTTAGAAGTATATTTCCGGGGGGTGCATGATACCCCCCTCTATCTACTAGACTATATGATCTGTGAGATGCAGTCCCGAGAGAGACGTCTCAACATCCGTATCGTGGGAGTCCCGGAGGGATCCGAAGGGAGCCGTCTCGTGGATTCCATGCCCGGCTTGTTACAGCAGATTGTGGGCCTTGACATTCGGGCCACCCCTCCTTTGTGTGAGACGGCCTACAGAACAGGCCCGGCGAGGTCCTACAAGAACCGGGCACCTAGACCCATCATTGCGAGGCCGGCTCCAGGAGGGGGCAATTACACCTTGGTGAATGTAAAGTGGCCATTTTCGAGGACTTCACGCCCGATGTTCTAGCACAGAGAGGGCAATATCGAGAGGTCATGTCCCTGTTGTGGAAGTTGGGCCTCCGCCCAACTTTGCTATTCCCAGCCAGGCTTTCGGTGAAAATGAAGGGAGAATAACACCGGTAGTTATGGTCGCTAATAAGGGCGGAGGAATATGTGAAACTAGCTGACATGTGCTCACTCAAGCTAGCTGGACAATTACGTTGAATGATACTGTGTGCTATCGTAACAGGCTAGGCTAACCTAGGTTTTTTTAACCAAGCTAGCTGGACAATTGCTAAATGCTACACGTGCACATTCAAGCTAACTGGACATATGAGCTAATAGACACAACAGGTATGTGGAATGACACTGTGTGCTATCGCGACAGGCTAAGCTGGCCTTGTGTTTATACATTTATTTATTTAATTTTTTTTATTAAGCTAGCCGGTCAATTGCTGGAGTGCTGCTGGAGTCCATGTGAGCTAACTGAGCCTCGTCTGCACGAAGAATTCCCTCCCAAAACACTAGTCTAAACGCAAAATTAAAAGTGAGACCGCAAGACGACTTCCACGGTTTCTGTTGAGACTCTCCGTCTAAACATGGCCTCGAGACAGGCCTGCGTGAAGGCGATGGAGAAGTTGAGAAGAAGAAAAGGACAGTGCATGGGGGGAGAAGACACTTTTTGTGATCGATGAGAGTCACTTCAGACATAAAAGAAAGGCAAGTAGCCTGTACCTTAACCTGTTCCACCCCCCAGGGTCGGTACCGACCCCTAAATGACATTATGATCATAGATCCATATTTTTCAGAGTGATGCAAAAAATTAGCGATTTTAAAATCAAACGTTTTCAAGTATTAACATCACTAACATGTCACAAAAGCATGTAGAATGTATATTATCATCAATACGTTAGTTTAGCAATAGGTTAAATGTGTTAAAAGATAGTTTTAAGTTTTCGTTTTTCGATCGCCATTCCAAGCTTGAAAAAAAAAAATTATGAACCATGGGAATTGTAGTCTTTTTGCGGCCATTTCATAGAGTACATGCACGGCTGTCGACCAGCGTTGGAATTTTTCCGAACTACATTTCCCTTCAAGTTCTATGGGGGTTCAAAGTTCAGAGTTGAATTATGAATATGTCAATAACTGTTATTATTCACGATAATAAGCCACAAAAGGTAACGTTTTTGACAAATATTGAAAAGCAGTTAGTTTCTCCTCCCTATTGTTAGCATGAAGGAACAATTAGATCTGAAATTAGTTTCAAAACGGTTGCACTGTGGGGAAAATAAAAAAGTACACTAGATTACAGTAGATATCATTATCTGTTCTTATGCACGCCTGGTGATACTAAATCCAAATTGAACTCAAGCATTTGAAAGATAATATATGTATATATATATAAATGTGCGAATTGGCTATAATAAGGTAATGTATAAGCATCTATTTTATATTCTATAATAATATTTCAAATGGCATTGGTCCGGATGGGAGAATTCAGTACTGTATCTACAGAACCTTTGGTTTTCCCTTTATTAATTTCCTTAGATTTTTTGTACACATGATCTCAAGAAGGTACTGAATGAGGTCAATGGCAGTTCTTTAAGTTTGGTCATTCTTATCATGGTGTTATTCACTGTCAAAGATGCAAAGAAAAATTATAATTCATATTCTCCTTTGTTTCATCACAATTTAAGCAAGCCTAGTAATAGACACAATATTTATGACACTGTGAATACATTCCCTGAGGTCCATAGATGTACCTAGATACCAAGAATATGCAAATAGCCCTTGTAGAAGTGGAGCAATATTCCATTTACCTAGGTATATATTTTATGCGGATTTTCACATCATGTGGAACAGGTTGCAAATGATTAAGCTGGTCATCATAACCATAAACCATGTCACCATTTTGGAAAAATATGGATGCAGTATATTCAACCATGATTAATGGAAATGAATTACCTCCAATTTCTGCTCACATCATAAATGTTTCTGAATCAATGTCAATCTCTTCTTTCTTGTTTTGCCATTTTCCCCGAAGCACAGGATGGCTGGGGCCTGGAGAACATATAAGGAGAGGTGTGGAGACTCAGAGGTGTGGAGACTCAGGGGGAACCGCACAGAGCAGTCACTTGAAGACCACCTGGCATCATTGAGTGGCTTGCTAGAAAACAAGTGTCAAAAGATGTGAGGAGTGTCTAAAGACATTTTCTTTTAAATAAATAATAAATAAACAATGTGTATTGGTATTTTGCTTTGCTTTGTTTGTGTTAATACAATTGCATTTATCTATAGTCCTAATTCTGTCACTGTTTGATGTCACAAAGAAGGGTGGATCCGAAAGCTGTCTAGAACATTTATAACATGTGATGAAAAAGTCAACAAATAATGAACAAACTGTATTACACATTTGTTAATGATGAATAGTGTTCACTTTAGATTAGGGCACACAATAGCATCTGCAAATGAGTTATAGATGTTTCATGAATGTCTAACAAATCATTTGTTAAACATGAAAAGACAAGTCTGGTCTTTGCCTCGTGTCTGTATTCATAAAAGCCAGATCGTTCATAACAGGTGAGTTGAAAGTCAACAAATAATGAACAAACTGTATTACACATTTGTTAATGATGAATAGTGTTCACTTTAGATTAGGGCACACAATAGCATCTGCAAATGCAAAGATTTATAGATCTTTTATGAATGTCTAACAAATTATTTGTTGAACATGAACAAATAAAATGGAGGTATAGTCGTTTTTTCATATCCATTTTTCAAAGCATCTACAAATGTGTTACTACACATTAGATATCATTATTAAATGTTGCACTAATAATGAACAAATAAGGTTGATCGTGTGGAAAAAAGAATTTTAAACGAGTACATTTACAAACAATGTACTAATCAGTTGTAAATGGTTTTGTTCATGATTAGTTCATTATCCACCAATGCATTATAAATACTTTGTAAATGGTATACAAATATAGTTATAAATGATTTAATAATAATTTATGAATGTATATAAATGGTTTGTTCATGATTAGTTCATTATCCACTAATGCGTTATAAATACTTTGTAAATGGTATACAAATATAGTTATAAATGATTTAATAATCATTTATGAATGTATATAAATGGTTTGTTCATGATTAGTTCATTATCTACAAATACCTTATAAATGTATTATAACAGGGTGTTATTATAAAGTGCTACCAAAAATTCAACTGTATATGATTGTATACGTTATGATTCATCATGCGTGGAGGAAAGGGGGGGGGGGTCGTTTATAATTCCCCGATCATCAGTAACGGCTTTATGTAGTATGGGTGATATATTGATCAGATGGTTTGCAGTGAAATGAATAAACAATTGGGCTGAAAATAACGTTAGTGTCCTCTTACCGTACGTCAAAGAGACTGGCGGTGAAATATCCCAAGTATAGGAAGTCGATCGCCTAGGTCCATTTCCGGTTTGTATGTCGCAATAAACGCCGAAATCATATCGATTATTAAGTTTATAAAGCGATCCATTATGTACATTGTGTCTGTTGAGCCTTGCAACAATGTCTGATGGCCGGATGAATTTAATCGACGCACAGCAGCCACTTCCTGTTGTTCCGAGTGTAACTCGCCCGACCATCCACCAAGCGGCGGTATTGAGCCGTCGTTGCCTTCACCTTTAGGGTCCAGCTGCAGCGTCGGAGGTGTATATATGAATTATGAATGCCATGGCGAAAAAATGAAATATTGATCTCAATCACACTGTACAGCGAGATCTGGCGGTCAAAGCATGGCGGGAAATAACAAGGTTTGTCGGAAATTGACTAAATTTGCTTCTCCTCCATTATCGATTGATTTGTTTTGCTGTCGATTCTTCTTCAGATACCTCAGATGTAGCTACGTGGTGCAGTGGGCAAGGCGCTCACCACGAATGCTGGAAACGCTGGGTTCGCCTGTTCGAGCCCAGCGCTCCACATTGCTTTCAGTTTAGCTGGTCGTCCGCACTAATACACATTGGCAGTATTAGGGGGAGGGAAACTGATGGGTGGGGATCGGGCGTTGTGGACAGCGACTCCTACAGGTCGGTTGGTGCGCCTGCGCAGTAGAATCAGGAAGCGATGGGGGCGGGGCCCCTCCAAAGCCCAGACCCCTGACACTGAAAGATCGCGCCGCGCAGGTGAAAAGATGCGACTGCTGTTACCTCGAGTATCGGAGGGGACTCGTGCAATGTATGACTTAATCCACATTGCAGCCGGCTTGTGGGAGGCATGAAACAGCGTTCGAGACAGGGGAGGGTTTAATTGGACGATACGAAATTGGGGATGGGAGAAAAATAGAAAATGGGAGAAAAAGTGGATAAAAAAAAAAAGATACCTCAGATGTGTAATCCCTCCCCTCGGTTGATTTGATAGGTCCGGTCGACAAGAAGGTGACATTGATGTTGATATGCTCCGTGGCTAAAGTTTAAACCTTTTCAACTGAGGCCATGGTTACACTGGGGTAAAACAGCAACGTTTTATTTTCGAATGATTACGTTTGCATGTCCAAGTTAAAAAAGCTGCGTCCTCCTCAGATTGCCTGTAGCTGCGGCTAAACTAAGATCATGTGTTGTCAAGTTATTGTTATAAGGAACCCAGTCCAAAACTACAACAGTCTGCATTCCCTTAACAATTGTTTGTATTGAGCCGTATTGTATTGTACCCATTCTGCAATCTGTTAAATAACGTTTACATCCATTCATTCTGCTAGCATTAACGTTACTACGCTGCTAGCCACAATGCTATACTGTTATAATGGCATATCCCAATCACGTTAGCACGTAAGCTAACAAAATCGGCGATATTTTTGTGACACTAAACTCCGCTCTTGGTGGTCAATTGTGTTGATGTTAGTTTTGTTTCATCAACAAATCATCAACAAATGAGGCAGAACACACCGTGAATGTATCCGTTTTTGTTTATTGCACACTGAAAAATAAATGCTAAGTTGCTAAAAATGGCTCATGCAAGGTATTTAAAGATGGTGACTTTGTTGTTTTTTAGCAGGAAGTGTATGTTCAACCTTTTCTGTTGAAAATGGCCTTCATGTTTGAACTACATGGCCACCTACTGCTTTGGCATTGTACTACATGTATATAGTAGTCGAGACAAAACGACGTCTAACTTAACTCTTACTTGCCTGCCAATACGCAGCGTTCTGAATAGCTAAATGAAACTAAATGAAATGGCCCTAATGTAACCGCAGCCTGAGAGCGCCTGGAAAAGTGTAGCTTCAAAAACGCGAAGCACGTAGTTTGGAGGAGACGAAACCATTGAAAATAGGAAAAAGGCGCAGGCGCATTCGAAAAGGCATCCAACGTGATCACAGCCTCAAGGTGTTTTTCCAGCCTGAGAAGACCGACATGGCATCAAGGTTCGCCTCCAGGCACACTATTCCCAGTTGGCTTATGAACTTATTATGACACAAAGATATGGAATGTGTGCGTTTTAATCATGAGCTTTTTCTAAACACAAGTCAGTCATGATTATAGACTTCTTATATACAGACCCTCGCTAATCAATGGAAACGTGACTTACTACATCCATTTTATTTATTTTTATTTGATCGAGAAAATGCAAACAGAGGCACATATTTCTCCGTTCCATGTAGAATGGCCGCTGATCCCACAAAGTGTATGGTTTTCCAATGGGAATGTGACGCCAAGAGGAGGAAGTCTAACAGCGTGAGAGTCAGGCAGGCCTTGCTGTCTCTTTAAAGTGTAAGCATGTAAACAAACTCACCTCCCTATTCCCAAATACATAAAACACATTTTTTATTACAAACAGACAAGAATACACAGGATACTCATGTAGGCCTACCTATGATGCTTGTGTATTTTATTCCAAAGCGTTTTCTTTGTTTGTTTTTAACATACCCCTGAATGTACTTTCTAAAGTTAATTTGTGTGAATTCTATCAAGTTGTCATGACAAATACTCAGGCCCACTGCCTAACCAGACCAAAACCAAATGAATAGTTGGATACACAATGAGGAATGTGATACTACTTCATGATTCTCACAATAGCACTGCACACTATTTTCCAATTTTGTATTTGAAGAATGTGGTATTGTATATAACATTGTTTTACAACAAATGATTATGATCGAATATCATATTTCTTGTTACCCTGTCTTTTGATTAAAATATTTATTCTTCGTTCCTTGTCGGAATATTTTGGACCTCTCAAAGTTTACATTCCTTAAGCTCACACAGGCCACAGAGAACAACCAGAATAGCCTCAAATGGTGCCTAAATACAGTAGGTTAATCAAAACGTAACCTACAGGAAAATGTAGGCTACACCATTTATCACTGCACTATTGCATCATTTTACTCTGTCTATTCAAATCAAATCAAATTTATTTCTAAGGCCCGACAACACATGTTAATGTCCCCATGGGCCGGACACAAGTCAAGAAGAAACATTTAAAATAAATAAAATAAATGAATGCAACACTCCCAGACATACCCCACGCGAAGGTAAGGAAAAACTCACTAAAACCTAGCAATAGGAATAAATGCACCACAGGCAATGTGGAGGAGAGAAACCTTAGAAGGGCCGTTCAAGGGGGGATCTCCCTTCTTAGATGTCGGTGATAGTAGTGTTGCAGTAAAACAGGTGAACAGTTGGTAAGCATGGACTCATGTGTGTAATGAAACACAAATAAGTGCATGCAATAGCAACTGAACATTTTGAAAGATTGAAAATAGAGCTGATGGCGAATCCATTTGAGGTATGGGGGCGGCGTAGAGAGGTTTGCATCCTCCCGGTCATCATCACGGGACATCCACCACTCCGGCCATCACCACGAGACAGCCACTCACAGGGAGACGGGACAGGCATTAGACTGTTTGCGTGATTGTGATGGGAGGACATAGCAATAGATACATGTGGTAAGCATATATGTGAATAGAATAGATATATGTAGTAAGCATATATGTGAATAGAATATAAGTACTTAATCCAGCAATGTACAGTACTCAACGTCTAAACCACGTTGACAGACCACGGACAGAAGACGGTATGAAGCTGATCCATGGCCTCAGTGGTGCACATAACCAGTGTGGGGGTATAGAACAGTCACTGCAATCTTGCTATCTATTCTATTTTACTCCTTTTATCACTGTCTATTTTAAAACTGCCATAGAATCAAACCATAAACAAAGAGGCCTATTGGGATGTTAGATCCTAATGTGAAAAACGATGCGATTTAATGCCTCTATTTTATGCTAGTTTTATTTGTCTGCACTTTATGCATTGATCTGCCAATTTTGTGGTCATTTTATGCCTGTCTTTTTTTACTGCTGTGAAGCACTTTGAGCTGCAATTCTTGTATGAAAGGTGTTATACAAATTGTATTTATTATTATATTATAAACATCAGACTTCCAGCAGAAGTTTGCATTTTGGCAAAAGCAAAAGTATCAATATTTGAAGTAATTATCTGTGTCATCCTACTGATTCCCCAAGACAGCAGGTGTACTTTTCTTTTTAAATAAATTGTCCCCCTGGGCTGTCTTTCCTGCACTATCCAAACTTTTCTGTCACGTTATGCTTGAAGTTACTGCCCCTCTCTCCCTCCACTTTGTTGGAACTTGTCTGCAGAAGCTATGAGTCAGAAACAGCTACATACATAAGCTCTCCGGGCACATAAGCTCTCCAGGCAAATCATTGGCACTAAACAGCACATCCACTCGTCATTTGGAGACACTGCCAGTGGAGAAAACAGAATTTGTGTCATTATTCTGTGTGAGGAGGGAATCGAGGGGCAGTTATTTCATTCAAATTAACTGAAAAGGTAGGCAAAACTCACATATCTTTATGGCAGCAACGCATTCCACCAAATACAATACATGTGTCACTGATGCTTTTATTCCTTTGGAATCAACTGTGTAAAGGTTTACATATTGTTTAATTCTGGTTCACCTGTAGATTTCCTAAGGTACAAAATCTGATCCAGATCTGATGTAGACTTTTGTTGATTTGGACTCTATAGTTCATTTGTTGATGCATCTTTCTGAAATTATCAGTGATATTGTTAATTCTGCAGCCTGTGGCGTTGGGTAGATATTGTAGCCCGTGTTTGTAAGTTGTTGGAGATCCTACAGAGCACTGCTTTATGAGGATAAAAGGGTGTGTGGTTTTAATTGATTGTCTGTAAACAAACATGTCCTTTGGGGTGTTTTGTCAGACAACACCTGACACTCCCCAGATTCCTATACTCCTCCCTCCCACATTACAATAACTATGAAATGGTTGACATTGAATTAAGATGGACCAATGTGATTTGTTCCTCGTAAAATAAATTGCTCTTGGAGGACCTCTCTCTAATACTTCATATTAGGAAAGTCATTAAAGGTGCTATAAGTGGTATCTTTTTAAAATAAGTGTTAAATAGCTCTACATTCCGACAGCCATCACTGATTTAGAGTGTTTTACTCTGCTTTGCAGTAAACAGAAAATACATTTTCTGGTATCCCGTTCCCACTTTATTCAATCAGGAACCCTAGATATCTTTACTTGTTTAAAGGAATCTTGTCACATTTGCTGGCAGATTACTTTACTTGTTTCAAGCACATATTTGCATATTTTTATTTTCTTATTTTTGTCAGACCATTTTTGCAGTGTGGAGTTCTCTCTCCTGATTGGATAAAGTGGGAACGGGATACCAGAAGATTTATTTTGTGTTTACTGCAGAGCGGAGGGACTGGGAGACCCATGTTACTGACCAAACACTCTATATCAGTGATGGCTGTCGGAATGTAGAGCTATTATTTTAACATGTAGAACAGAAAAATACCACTTACAGCACCTTCAAAGACATGAGCTCTGCTTAATCTTTTCATCAGTACTTATTGTTTTCACTATAACAAATTGAGGTTTTAATTCTGTCAGACCTTTCAGCAATGCTAGAATATAAATCTTATTTGGGTGTGAGCTCACACACAAACATTCCATGGCCTCATAAAATAAGAGCCCCATTCAGATTTGACATCCTATTGACATCATAGATTTATATATTTAGTGGTGTGTGTACACAAATACTGACTGAACTGTCCTGGGGCACAGGAATAACATGTGAATCCTTAAAATGGGTGCATATGTAATATAAATGTTGGCATTCCCCTTTGATTCAGGGTTGTGCCTAATTAACTTCAATCAATTCAAAATGTTGAAAGAAACTGCTCCAGTACAATGTTTTTTTTTATTATAATTTTGTTATAAATTGCTTACTGGAATATTAATGTCATGAGTATACCTTTTTCAGCTTTAGGTGTATCATTTGATTTGTTATGATTGTTTTAGTGCACCCTCTCTGAGCACAGCCAACTCTCAGTAGGCTGAGGGGGCATGGCCAAATTCAAATTCCAACGGCCACTGTCCTCAAGCCTCAATGCATTTCAATGAGGGTGCATAACTCAGAAAACGTGCACTATCAGCAAAGTGATGGGCAGAACTT
Organism: Notolepis coatsorum; assembly: GCF_963971535.1. Lineage (NCBI taxonomy): Eukaryota > Metazoa > Chordata > Actinopteri > Aulopiformes > Paralepididae > Notolepis > Notolepis coatsorum. The sequence goes on along the minus strand of NC_140171.1, from coordinate 113,092,287 downwards.
AGATATTTGAATATGAGTGCAATGGGACATTTATGGAGGTTTCTTTTTAAAATTATTTACATAGTCCAGAGACTGCATTAAAATTATAAGATTTATCAAGACATTTAAACAGGGGGATTTTTTTATATGCAATTTACCAAGCAGGATCATGATATTATGAACAATATGGGGAGACAGTGGTTCGGGAGGTAGAGCAGTCGTCTGGCAATCCAGAGGTTCCCGGTTCGATTCCCAGGCAGTGTGTTGATGTGTCCTTGAGCAAGACACTTAACGTTAGGTTATGACTATAACCAAGTTCTGTTAGTTAGGGGCGATGCTTGGCTTCGCCTTCTGCACTATCTCGCGTACGTGCACGCGTACTGAATAAACCACAAATGTACCTCTAATACCAGTATTAGTCTGACCACACCCCTCATCAGCTTACCTTCATAAGCAGGTGTGTGGTCACCTGCTCTCCTCCTTCCCAAGCTTTCACCACAAGGTGAGGTCAAGGGCTGCAGCGGCCGTCCGAAGCCAAGCATCGCCCCTAACTAACAGAACTTGGTTATAGTCATAACCTAACGTTCTGTATCGTTAGTGGCTTAGCTTGGCTTCGCCTTCTGCACAAGGGAGGCCAAGCGGAGCCACTTGGCTGACAAATACACCCCGCTGACAGCCCCCCAAAACCATCAGAACAGGGAGGGCCGAGCCCCCCCGACCCCCCCTAATGGAGGGTAGCCCCCCTATTAGGGACGTCACGGGAGGGCGACGGACCCGACCGTGCGAAGAGGCACTCAAGCAACTCAACGCACAGGGTGAGCAGACCGTGGCTTGACCCACGACTACACACACGCACAACCCGCATGCCACCCGGGAACGAACGGAGGAACAACCTCGTTACTGCCCCCAGAATCACGGGGTCAAGGGCAAACCCAACCCCGTGGCAAGGCCGTAGCAGCGGAGCACGAAGGAAGACCCAGACCCACCAAAAGGACTGGACTCCCTGGAATGGGGGCCCGGAGAAGTCCATGATGCCAGCATCAAGACCCCACCAGGTGGGCACGTAGTGCCCCGCCCCCCACATCGCCAGCGTATTCGGACAAAGGCCCCTCAGTTACTGCACCTGGTATTCCCAGGCGGAACCAACCAGGCCAGTAAGCCGAGCGGGCCCCGTCCCCCCAATAGTACACCGCCTGGCACACTGACCCTGCAGAATAGGCAGTCAGCATGGCCGTAAGCACACAAAAAAGGTTAACCAACGGAAGCAGGCAGCGCACCGGGGAAAAACCAGGCAACAGGCTGTTAACCCTAGCCTGGAGACTGCGGACGAGACAGGCGCCAGAGGGGACAGCTGAACACAGCCGCCCCGGCGGAAGGAGCGTAAGCTGGCGGTGTTGCATGACCAAGCCTCCATTTAACAACCCCCACCCAGAGGGGTCGAGGCAGAGAAGGCTGACACGATTGGCAGACGTCATGAACGTGCAGGGGCACCCTCAACCGGTGAACCCGGGAGTTGACACTGCTCCAACACACCAGGGAACCAACCACCTCGGTGTTACCCAATGCGGTGGTTGTTCCTATAACCCCTCAAGAAAAAACTCCAAAACACACCTGCGGGTATACACCGGCTATACCGCAGCACAAGTGTTTCAGTTTCCAAAAAGGGTTAACCCAGGCCTACGGGTCGCAAACATCACTTCGGACCGGGCCTGGCGGTACGGGAAGCACAGGGTCACCAGAGGAGGTCAAAAAACCACCCCCACAGGCCCCTCTTCGCCATGCGTGAGAGAGGAGCGAAAAACAATGGAGAACCAGCCCCTAAGCACACCGTACCTGGTATTCCCCGGCGGTCTCCCAACCAAGTACTAACCAGGACCAACCTGTGTAGCGGCCGAGATCCGACGAGATCGAGCGCGTACAGAATGGCATGGCTGTAAGCCATGACGACAGTGCTGAGTAAAAACATACCCAACCAGGGTCTCCATAGCGCTTAACCCTGTGACACCCAGACCGACCTGGCATTTTTCCCCCTGAAAAAAGCCCAAGTCCCTCAGGGTACCAGAACAGCAGATCTGCATCCCCGGCGGACAACGGGTTCAACTGATCTGGACCAGCGTGACCAGAACCAGTCCCGTGCCCTAACCACGCCGACATGCCCCAGGAAAAGGGCAGATATGCGTGTTGATCTTAACATGAAAAGAAGGCGCCACCCAGACGTCGGGACGAACCGCGCCTGGTGGCCCACCCCAAGGGCGTGAGACCCCACTACATATGTTCAGATCCATCCCGTCATCATCCCCCAGACATGAACGAGGATCCGTCGACAACCCACCCAGGTCATGGGATGTGGTCGCCGGAAGAGGAAAAACCCCCATCTCAGTTGCTTTATAAAAACGCTGTTTCAACCACAAGCAACTAAGGCGTGCCAGTCAATCGCCTGTTTACAGCGAGCTAGCACTATACGTGCGTCGGGACACACCCCCATCAATGAACAGGCTATTTAGACCTGCCATTGAATCCCCAAGGCGCCCAGGGGAACGACAAGAGGGGTGTGACACTCCCTAACTCCAACACTTCTGGAATAGAAAGAAGGAAGCATCAACAGTATGTATCCCAGTCTACACAGCCGGGGTAAAAAATGTTCACATTTTTACATCCCACCACCCTCCCATAGGAAAGAGACGGGGATCCCCAGAGAGACTTCCCACGCGAGCTGTACAGATTGAAAAGAATATATTGCACCTTGAGCCATGTAAAAAACTGGTTTCAGGGCCTCCGGGGAAGAGGCACCGAACCCATACACACTCAATAAACGAATTGAATCGAATATACATACAATAGAAAAGGACCCTTCTAGAGGGTCCACTCACTTTGACAATCTGAGGAGGAAGGCTCTGTACTCTGATGGAGGCTTCCTCACATGGATCACATGGAAGAAGGAGTCCGAACTCACAGAAGGCCTGAGTAGGCGCTTGGTGAGGAGGAGCCCTGACCACCCCCCCTGAAAACAGATCCATCACATGGACCTGAACAGCACACGGAAGCCCTACCAACAGAGACGCGCACGGTGACGTACTCTATGGCGGGGGAATTCCTGCGGTGCACACGCCCAATATACCAGGCCGTGGGACCAGGAACTCCCTCCCCCCCCCCCCCCCCCCCCCCCCGTAACGTGCCGAACCGCCACGTGACGGGAACCTTGAAGGACAGGGGGTGTACCCCTGACCGACAGAACAACGGGGAGAGGAAAGGTTACCAGTTCACCCCTTTACGACCCCACACCCATGATACGACGTAACGACAAAAAGAGAATATGACACAGTCATAGTCAACCCTATGAAGCGTTTCACAGCTCCACACAGCGCACGAGCTAACCTGCTATCTGATTTTTACTAAGGAAAAACACAGAATAGAGAGGGCTCTAAGAACCCCGGTCCAACATACACATGTGCTTCTGTGGTCAGTACAACCCAGTTGCAGGTCACATGACACACACAACCCATCATCATCACAATGAGAGAATACATCATTCTTGATTAGTATCGACCACAGGCCTTGCTAAGCACACATGACAGCAACCAAACCAATTTCCCTTTAGGAAATAAGTTTCTCCAGCAGATTTAGCACAACCTCAGCAATCAAGCTGAGAGTTACATCGTATCCCTACCACACAAAAGACACAATTAATGCACAACATGTCTGATAGGAGGTGATAAAGTCCCCAGGGAACCGGGGGGGGAAAAAACACAATCCTCCTATTTTACCCTCAATACGGCCAGTTAAAACAGGAAAACCTGTTAATGTGTGAACTCACTGTCCATTGTCATTACAGTCTGAGAAAGAACATTCTTTTACTCACTCGTCACCAAGCATAGCTTCATAGGTTAGTTGCCTTAGTAGTGAGTACACGGTACACATAAACACCATGATGTTTCTCACACAACAACCAGATCAATACATCACGACCTGCACAGAGAAGCTACTGCCAGTGACAAAAACAGCTCACACACAACCCGCAACGTATCTCAAATGCATTGCAACAACACACGTTTTGGGAAAAAACACCGTCATTCACAATACATTTAGCAAGGTAAAACCAGAAGACGTGTTATGAGGGTCTGGCCAACCCCGTACCTGCCCGGAACGCAGATCAGCGAAGTGCAGTCATAAGCCACCGTAGAACACAGCCCTCTTTGTTGACGCAATCCCCGTCTAGGCTCAGGCAGGGTTGACGAACATCCCCTGTCAAAGATGACGTCGTGGTCAAGAGTGTAAAACATGTTAAAAATCAAAGCACGTTCAACAGAATAGCATCAAGCTAACGGCTGCTCCAACCGTTCTGGTGCTATCGCTTCCGCTCGCGAGACGCCGATCTACGACGCACGCGATCAGGAGCGAGCTCCCGGCGGCGCGCGAGAAGCCTAAGCTACCCCGCGCCAGGCCACCGACCGGCTAACCGTAAGCTATGAACATGTAAACAATGACATAACACTCACCCAGACAGGCCGCCGTTCTGAACCCTCCTCACTTTTTAAGAGAAAAGAGAAAACAAGACGTCAACACCGCTTCACAACGGTGACATTAACACGTCCGGCGGAATCAGCACAGTACCAACTGGCCTGTATAGCTGACTTTGAACATGAATCTGCCGCTATCGCACATTACATGCACATATCCCCTCGTGAAGGAATACTCTCATTTGGATATGAAAGATGGGGTCTTAACACGGTGACAGAGAGAATCCACTCGTCCAGAACACACAGGGATCACCAGTGTCAATGGTCGCGGCCCACTAGTTAAAACTATAATGGTCGCCAGACCAAGGCCTTCTGTCGCCTAGACGGCTAAACAAAGGACCCTAGCCTGGGGCCGGTTTCCATAAACTTTGTCTAGTAGCCCCCATAGCACTAACAGACAAGTGGAGCCCGCCAGCAAACACTACTCACCCAACCTGGAACGCACCGCTCCTCACAACAGCGGCATGTCCGACAGTTCAGCTGTGGCCTGACAGGTTTCACCCCAACAAACACAGCAAGGAACTGCAGTTGAGAAGCATGCAGCGGCGTGCTCCCAATACGAAAACCGGTGGAGGGTTTGTAGAATGATCATCATCTTCTAGACACTCCAGTACGAAGACAATATCGCCGTATTTTCTCGAAAATAGTGAGAGAGAAAATAAAGATATGATGTCAACGTATCCTTGTTTCCCAAGCTGTTCCTAATCCAATTTCTTCCATCATGGTGTCAAGTGTGGGGATCTACCGAGGCACCTCTTCCTTGTGGTGAAAGCGAGAAGGAGGAGAGCAGGTGACCACACACCTGCTTATGAAGGTAAGCTGATGAGGGGTGTGGTCAGACTAATACTGGTATTAGAGGTACATTTGTGGTTTATTCAGTACGCGTGCACGTACGCGAGATAGTGCAGAAGGCGAAGCCAAGCTAAGCCACTAACGATACAGAACCCCTAATTGCTCCCGATGAGCAGGTTGGCACCTTGCATGGTCGCCTCCACCGTCAGTGTGTCAATGTGTGAGTGAATGGGTAAAATGTGAGGAACAAATTGTAAAGCGCTTTGGATAAAAGCTCTATATAAATGCAGCCATTTACCATTCAATTAATTAGCATTGCTTTCAAAATAGATAATAACATCTTTAAGATTCAATTTAATGGTGACCAGTATTTCTAAAATATATATTTCAATATCTGCCCAAAATGTAATAGTATGTGTACATTTTTCATCCAAGTTAGTAAATTCTGACACCATTATATGTAGAAAGTGTGCAACATCTTCAAATGAACCTCTCTAATTTTGTTAGGAATACAGAATTTAAAGGGACAAAGTCATCTCTTCTGCCATTCAATATCCTCACTCATATACAGTATATGTGAGTTCCAGTACGATTTCCCTCTTTTTAGAAGAAAATCGTTCTCTTATGTTTATTGGTGCATTTTTCAATCCCATTTATGAGTAACATATGAGTTCTGATTGTGCATTTTGATAAAACATTTGGCTTTTTATTAATTGGCATATGCCTGTGGGAATTACCTTAACCGCAGATCTAAATTATCTGTAAATCACAGGAAAGATTTCACCCTTAAACATGTTTCATAGCTTAATAGATGGCCACTAGTACTACTATCAAATACAATGGTTACAAAGATGAGATGTTTATCTATTCAACTTTACAAAGTTGTTTTTACTAGTGATTACAGTTATTCCACAAAATAGTTTAATGATGTGTTGATATCCAGGGGGATATAGATCAAAGGCTACCCATAATTCTCTCATCAACAACAACAACAACAACAACAACAACAACAACAACAACAACAACAACAACAACAACAGTTAGATAGATGGCATATTCATATAATATAACTATTTGATAAACAGGAAAGGTTCCATAGATGGCATGTGATGTGTATTCATATAACTATTTGATAAACAGGAAAGGTTCCATAGATGGCATGTGATGTGTATTCATATAACTATTTGATAAACAGGAAAGGCTCCATGGCATGTGATGCCTATTCATATAATATAACTATTTGATAAACAGGAAAGGCTCCATGGCATGTGATGCCTATTCATATAATATAACTATTTGATAAACAGGAAAGGCTCCATAGATGGCATGTGATGCGTATTCATATAACTATTTGATAAACAGGAAGGGCTCCATAGATGGTGTGTGATGCGTATTCATATAATATAACTATATTTGATACACAGATATATTATTATATATCTGCCCTGCAGCCTAAATTTTTTTAATAACGTTTTAAGTTTAATAAAGACCATAAACAAAGGCCTTCTATTTGAAAATGTTTTATTATATATATTGGCCACCATCCTTTTGACCCAAAAAGTTATATTTGGCCCCAAAGAGTTTTATATGAACATGTTGTACCGCACATCTGAACAGACACTATCCCTCTTTATTTCTAGCGCCACATGTTGTAACCCTCCACTATTGCGGCTCCAGTTACACTGTGCAGGTGTTGTTCTTCATATCTCCCGTGGGATCAGAGACAGTGACTTATCCTCCAATATATTAGCCATTAAAATTATGAAAATGGAACTGTTAATCACTCACTTTGATATTTTTCATTTTCACAAGTTCACAAAGATGTATTTATTACTTCTTCGTTTATTTTTCGGTGGAGAGTTTCTTTAAATTATGATACGATCATAATCTCTCTGCCAAAAGTTGATAACAGAAATGTGGCCATACTGTAACACTGAGGGCCTTTCAGGTTTGCTTCCCTGTCACCGAGAGTCTGTGTGCCACTGCAACACAAGAGCAGTGAATGTCGTGTTTTTATGGGCAAAGCTATCATTTCTCAGCCTCTAGCAACGACGGAAAACCTTTCACCGATCTCCATTGAGCATTGTGGCAAAGACTCTTTCAAGAACCAGATCTGATTTCAACACTGCAAATACGTTTCATTCATCAAGTGAACAAAGTGCCGTGCCCTCGTTATACAAGTCCAGGTGATTCTTTTAAAACAGTGAGACAACGGCACCAGCTGCCTTGGTTTCAAAGGAAATACGTAAAGTCACGATATAAAGCATATATTGGTAGCAGAGGGGCATGGACCTGGGGGGGGTGGGGCTCAGAAGGTCTTGACTTTAAAAGTTCAAAAGGGTATTTGCCAAAGAACCACAATTATCAGTTGATTCATTTCAAGCTGTGTCAGAGGGGAGAGGGCATACCATAAACCACTTGCGAGATTTCAAAAGAAATATGCAGTGAGCCCTAATTGTGACTATTGTGCTCCCTTGAAATACCTGGAACATATAAACACATGATATGACTTGTGCTCCCTTGATATACTTGGAAGATATAACACATAATATGACTTGTGTGCTCCCTTAAACCTGGAACATATAAACACATAATATGACTTGTGCTCCCTTAATATACCTGGAACATACACATAATATGGGAATGCCCAGAGGTCTATGGAGGAAAGAGACATCAATTATATCTGATCTGATGGCAAACCTGTAGGCCTACCCCTGGAAGCACTTCCCCTGTTACTTAAGACTCACACATGGAACTGAAAGAGAAACAGTGTAAGTTATGGCCTGAGGGTCTGACCGCAGCCAAAGAACATCTAGTTCAGCGTTGGCTGCTACCACCACAAACTGTACACTAAAACATTACAATACCTTTTTGGATGTGATCATGCTAGAACTATCCACAGCACGGGTGAACAAAGCCATTTGTTCAGTGTACGTTGTAAATGTGGAAAGAGGCTGCCTCTGATAACAGGACGGCTTGAGAGGTAGAAGGAAGCTGCCTCTGATAACAGGACGGCTTGAGAGGTAAATCTTGCAGTGTCAAATTAACACTATTCCCGAGTGTATTTTGTCCCAATTCAGAATTGGTGTTAAATTGAATCTTGCTCTTGTGTAAGAGTTAAATTAACTCTAAATAGAGTAAAAACTTAAAAGCGAGTGTTACGTTTTTATTCTATTTAGAGTTAATTTAACTCCTACACAAGAGCAAGAGTCAATTTAACACCAATTCTGAGTTGGGACCAAATACACTCGGGAATAGTGTTAATTTGACACTGCAAGATTTACTGTGTAGAAGGAGGCTGCCTCTGATAACAGGACTGCTTGAGAAGTAAAACACAGAGACGTATGAACAATGTAAATATGCAGAGATGATGATGATGAGGACGGAGTGCAAATACATATACAATGTGTACTGTAATATAACATGTTGACAAATTGGTGGGTTTTCCTGTGTAGGCTTAAGCTAAATTGTTTTAGCACTATGGATGTGCCTGTATAATCATTAAGTCAGTTAACTTTGCAGATATGAGTCACACATGGGGAGGAGGGGGTGGGCTGAGATACATCATGTAGACAGGACCCAGAATTGATTGCTATGCCCTGTTCTAGCTGCATGTAGCAAAAAAAATAATACACAAGTGACCTTGACAGACCAAAAGTTTCATTATACCTTCCAGTTAAATATGACACATTTCTACACTTTCACAGTTATCTTTTTTCATATTCCACACAATATACCTGAGTCCTACTCTACCTGCCTACTGCCTTACTGTCTACAACTGCCTTACACTGTAATCATAACTACCTTCCTCAAACTATAGTCTACTACCCATAACTCTGTATGATTGCATGTACAATAATGCTGTATATACTGTATATATATATCCACATCTGTCTATATACCTGCATATAACCCTTTTCACATAGATACTACTGTATGTATGTATGTACTAGGGCTGTCCCCGACTAAGGATTTGGATGGTCGACTATTGTAACTGAGGGGTACAATTCCCTGACTGTATTGTTAGATATGGTATTTAATACCACTACCTCTTGTACTTTAACTTCTGGCCATCCAGTACATGATATAAGTATGATGAACACTTTCCCACCTGATGAAACGAATCCACACAAATGTACAAATCGAATATTTAATATAGCAAAAGGTATATACAACGTTCACTTGTTTACACTTATGATTTGAAATATGCACTTGTATGGCAAATGAGTATTCGTAGGTAAATCAACATTGAATGTCCAATCTCTGGTTACGCAGGGAGTAAGTATACAACCTGGATATTTAGGAAACTATAGCGATGGTACTCAAATGATTATAGCTGGATACACTAAGGGGGGGGGGGTCCCGCTGGTTGTAAGACAGTAGGAGGGGGGGGTTAGAGAAGCCGCTGGCGGTATCCCATCTGGCCGACGGTTTCTTGGGAGAATTCAAAGTCTTGAACACGGTGCCCACAGAACCTCGGTCCGCAGACGAATACAGCTGGACCCTCTGGTGGACGGTAGCTGCCGGTCCACAACGGAGAGACGTGAGGCGACCTCACTGGTGTAGAGCGCCGTCTCACCTGGAGTCCTCTCCGGGGGGTAGTTCCAACACTCCGCAGTGTTGGCCGTTATCCATGGAATAATCAAAGCACCCAAAGCATAATCCAAGCCGCGGAAGGCTCGCCGTCGTCCGGGTAGAGTAATCCAATATACAGGTCCAGTCGCCCTGGCCCGGAGCTCCTCGGATGCAAGCACCACTAGGGGTCTGCCCAGCCTGGTTAAGCGTCCAGATAACGTCAGGAACGATGGGGGTACTGATAACTTTATAACTCTAACCGAACGATGCACCATACATAAATAGACTATTATTAGCTTAATAGAATACGTCCAACTCGACGGTATAGTGCCAAACTCTGACTATTCAACTATTAATCAACACGATATCTCAATGCCTATTCTGAGGCCAAGTAGGCCTTACTACACCACACGTGCGTCGTGGGTGAGGCTTCGCGTCTGTCACTCTGTTGGAGGGTAAAGAACTGGACTAAAAGAAAGTTCTACTTTACTTGCGCCATATATATATGCGCTATGAACAAATAGTACCATTCGTATTTCGCCAGACATATTCCTGCGCGGAACCGGGGCTTGCCACGACATGTTGGGCGGCACGATTGAACTTGAACCTAGGGGTATGGCAACCTGGCGCCAGGTTCTCGTCCAATGGTAGAATGAAACTATTATGGGCTGTTTAGTAGACTAAAGGGATATTCAGTGCATATTGTACAAGGAATATACAGGGGATATCAAACGATATACAAACACTATTTAAATATATATATATAAATAAATATATATATTCGGTTTAATCTGATCCTTCACAACAACTATGATTGGCCAAAATTTGCCGTTAGTCGACTATTGGTCGAAAAAATAATAATAATAAAGTATAATATTTTTTTATTTCTTATTTTTTTTGTATCATTCCATTTGGGCTGTGGGGGGTGCTTAATGTCTGAAGGAGTCGACTGAAGGCTTCTTGTCCTCTGCAAAAGCATGCAATTGGTCCACTGATACATCTTGATATTTGTCTAGTCTAGTGTGTTCATTAGATGGGTGAAATCCTCTTTCAGTGCCTCTGTGCCTGTGGTATGCGTGCCATTAGCGTTAGCCACGCTTCTAGGCCTCTTTTCTTTTGGAAAGAATGATAAAAAATATATATATATTATACTTTTTTTTTTTTTTTTGACTAAGAGGTTGGCTAGTCGACTACGGCTCCTACGACTACGACTAATAGGGGTCAGCCCTAATGTGTACATATTCCTTACCTATACTCTTACTAGTTATACTACTGGCCGTTATGACTTACTACCATAGTGTCTTTATACCTGTATCACATAGTAATACTATAACTAGGGGTGGGACGATACATCGATCCAGATCGATACATCGATGTAATTATCAACAATCGAATCGGATCGATGCGATGTAATAAGATCGATTCATATCGATACTCTTATTTTGAAAATCCTGTGGCGAGTCTCATATCCGCCCAAGAACAACAGCAGTAGCTCCGTGTGTGTAGATGTTACAGCATAGCATTCTCCCTTTCTGTGTGTGTGCGCGTGTCTTTGGAAAGACCAGATGAGGTCAGAGGAGTTTGATGTTTAAATGTTATTTAAACATAAACAATATAATACATAATAAATGTAGGCCTATACATGATCATGCAACATCAACAAATTGTTGTAGGAACAGTTTGGGAGAGGGAGGTTGTGAGTTTTGAGTTCCAAAAAAATGTAGCTTAAAGTTTAAAGCTCAATATATAAAAACGTGGCACTTTACAGTGAACAGGAGGTCTATTTGTATTAAAAACAATAGATTGATTTTCCTTTAAATGTCTGGAAGAGCTCAAAAATACAAATGTCAAATGATATTTATTACCTTTTTTTTGTTGATCTAAATGTTACTGATTGTGTTAAATGGGCATATGATATCATCTCATATCGATTGCAGGCACCTGAATCTAATTGTATCGTATTGTATCGTGAGAGACTGTGATATCGGCAAATATCGTATTGTTGTCCAAAGAATCGATATCGTATCGTATCATGATGAAACTGGTGATTCCCACCCCTAACTATAACACTGCACATACATCTGATTAGCATTATTACTCAGTAGTACTCATTTATATATAGTCCAGTTTAATCGCCTGTACATTGTATATTGCTATTGCATTTTACTGTTACATTTGCACTCTGGTTAGATGCCAAATGTATTTCCATTGTACTGTACTTGTGCTGTATAATGACAATCTAATCTAATCATGCTAAAAACAGTGCATGCTATATTGTTGTTTTTTTGTGACAGCTAGCATGGGATGGACAATCTAACTACTACCAAGGTTGTTAATTCCGGTGGAGGTGCAGGAGCGTCTGGCAAAGGTACGGTAAGGTCTGGTGTTTACCGGCATGGAACCACGGTTTCTTATAAATACAAAGAGCCATTATATATTCATGCATGCAGTCAGCTGCACTATATGTTTGATGAATGTGTGTTCCTGGCTGACTATTGAGGCAGTTATGGCTGTTTAATGGAGCTGTGAACCAGCATAATGCCCACAGTATATCACGTTATATTATGGGGTGATAATAAGTCCTGCAGGGGGTTCACAGTGACTAGATGAGCAGTGGCTCGTCCAGATGGTCTATATCATGCTCTCTGATTTTACTGCCATCTACTTGACAAGAACACATCAACCATGTGATGTTGAGACATACTTCTCTGAATGATCCTTTCTTCCAATTATACCCTAAATACATGTATTAATCGTCTCTTAACGCATGAAATACATTTCTCTTTACAGTAGTCACAGAAACAGTGACCACGACAACTAAACTGACGTCACTGCCGCCAAGTGAGTTTCCCCCCCATATCATAAATGTTCTCTAAAATCTACATTCACACCAAGAGATAATGTAAATAAACATGACACATATCCAGTTTTCAGAGAAAATAACTTCAGACTACATACAGTAATGTGAAAACATTTATAAAAAAAAAAGAAAAGCCCAAAATGGCCATGGTTTTTCCTGTACGTCGTCATGTCCTTCCTATATTCACCCAACAGAGGGCGCCAGTAGCTCTGCGAGCAGCCAGAGGACAACTTTCTCCAGCAGCTCAGGTGGGGGAGCTGTCTTAGTGGAAAAGAAAATCATCACCCAGGGCAGCATCAGCAGCAGTAACTATGCCTTTACATGTGAGTTCCATAAATCAATCACATGCTCGCAATATCTTTACTGGGGTAGCCTATAGCGCATACACCAAGGCATGCACAGGCACTGTACAAGGCACGCCGTGAGATAAGGAATGCTATATGATCACAAAAAAAGTACAAACTAAAGGTCAGGCTATTGACGACTCTTGGCTTTTCCAGTTCTGTCTTGCAGTTGACAGGCAAGGCATTAAATAGTGGGCGTCCATAACCCATAGGTGCTTTGATAAAATCTTGATCGCGTTTATGATGTCAGTTGGATTGAGGATATATATACTCTGCGAGTCATAGCACTGTAATTATTGGTAACTGCACTCGAAAACGTTGACTCTTCCTCTGTCCCCTTGGCTCCAGCAGCCTCAGGTGACGGCTCGGTGAGTGGTGGGTTCTCTGGCGGAGCCGACGGAGGAGGAGGTTCTGCCGGCGGGGCTGCATCATCGGAGGGAGGCGGGAGCTCCAGCAGCTCGGTTCTGGTCACCTCCAGCGGTTCCTCCGCCACCAGCGCCAACGCTGGAGGTGGGTCCGGATCCAGCAAGAGCACTAGAAGCAGTACCGTCGCCACCCTAGGGGCTTCCTCAGCCACATCCTCTGGGACAGGTGCAGGGGCCTCAGCAGCCTCAGACGCAGGCCTTGAAGCGGGTTTGACCGGAGGGTCAGGCTACACTGTCTATACCGGAGGGTCATCTGCCATGTATGGAAGTTCCCTCAAGTCCTCCTCCGGTGGGTCTGGCTCAGGCTACACTGTGACTACCGGAGGGTCATCTGCCATGTCTGGAAGTTCCCTCAAGTCCTCCTCCGGTGGGTCTGGCTCAGGCTACACTGTGACTACCGGAGGGTCATCTGCCATGTCTGGAAGTTCCCTCAAGTCCTCCTCCGGTGGGTCTGGCTCAGGCTACACTGTGGCTACCGGAGGGTCATCTGCCATGTCTGGAAGTTCCCTCAAGTCCTCCTCCGGTGGGTCTGGCTCAGGCTACACTGTGGCTACCGGAGGGTCATCTGCCATGTCTGGAAGTTCCCTCAAGTCCTCCTCCGGTGGGTCTGGCTCAGGCTACACTGTGGCTACCGGAGGGGGCTCCACCGGGACTTCCTCCATGTATGCCAGTGGGGGAGGAGATGGAGGAGGAGGAGGAGTCGGCCTGGGCGTGGGAACCATTTCCTCTGTGACCAAGAGCAACTTTACCTCTGGGGGATCCGGGGGCACCAGGAGGGGCTCACCCTCCAAAGCCCCATCCTCACCTGTTCCTGCGGAGAGGAAGAGTGTGACCACCATTACTGCAGCTCGCTCAGTGCTCTATGACGGTTAGTCAGAGTTCAAAGTTCAACGACTTGTTTTATGTTTGGAATTAATTGCTGTGTGACATTGCTTCCGGCTGCAAGCTAGCCTAGCTTAGCACAAATGAATGGAAGCGGATACGGACCACTAGCCTAGCTTAAAATTCTGGGAGAGGTGTTCTTGGCCAACAGCTAAGCTAGCTGGTCCATATCCACTTCCATTAATTTGTGCTAACGGCTAACTTGCAGCCGGATAGCTCTCTACTGAATGCACAGAGAGGGAATTGGTATCTATCTCTATCTTCTTGTCTCATTCTGGAGAAGACAGTAAGCACATGATTTCCCCATAATCAATGTTGCATTAAAGTGATGGCTAACACTGGCTTTCTTTGGTTGCCGTATTTCAGAAAGTTCAAGTGGAAACTCATCTCCAGAATACACCAGGAGGGAGTATGGTAAGTGCCATATCTTTTTGATTATTGAAAAAAAGAAAAAAAGGCCTACAGTATTCATAGTATTCTGATGTTTTTGTCTCGCAAACCATTACAATATGGTGCAATGCCACAGCTCATTGGCCACTGTCGTTGAATGATAATCACCTACAATGTACAGTAAATGACCAAGTATGGTTTTGTCAATATTCCAATGTACAGTTTTGCTTGTACAGTTGTACAGTGTTCCCCCCCCCCACCCCACCCAACCACCTCCAATGTACAGCCCCCCACCCACCCAACCCCACCCCACCTACCCAACCTCCCCCAATGTACAGTTTTTACGTCAAATGTATACTCTCTTTTCTGGACTCTTTTTGTATCACAAACAGTACTGTATTTGCAAATCTGGTATGTCATAAATGTATAGATGTAGCAGTACTGTCTATCTGTATGTCATGTATGTCATATAGTACTGATGAATTGAAAATGGGGGACCCTGATGTAAACAAGACGAAAGTCTTTCTCTGGTCTGCATCCCCTTAACAATTGTATGTGTTGAGCTGTACTGTATTGTACCCATTCTGCAATCTGTTAATAAAGTTTTCAATCAATCAATCAAACCTGCTGTTTTCCGACGAAGATGTCTGCGATATGGAACGCTGTACTGTGTGAATATTTGATTTTGGTCCTTCTTTCAGCCACGGCGAGTGCAAATGCAACTGTCGCCACTAGAGGGAGAGCTCCCAGCAGAGGTAACTTGCTGTCCAAGTCTGGTCGCCATGAAATATATCACCCCAAACACGAATCAAAATTAGTTTGATGCGTTATTTCTTTTCGTAGCCGCATTTCTGGCAAGACGCTCTCTGATTGGCCGACGCCTGTTTCTACACTGGTTAAGCTTAGGCACTCTTTCGAAGTTGGTTAAGGTTAGAGTTTGTCTTAGAGCATGGCGATAGAACGCCAGGTAGTTTGCAGGCTGTTCGACGAGGAAACGGGCAAAGACACAGCTCGTCACGCGATTGGGCAAACGCGTCAGTGGCCAATCAGAGAGCGTCAGTCAGTGGCCAATCAGAGAGCGTCTGCCAGAAATGCGGCTACGAAAAAACATAACGCGAGTTTGATACCCTCTTTTTTTACATATTTACTCACTGAGTAAATAGCACGATTGACATTCAACAAATCGTTTTCTCTGTTTCAGAGAGTGAGATCAGGACGAGGCTCCAGAGTGCTTCCCCCTCAACGAGATGTGAGCATGACGTGTACCTGTTTCTACAGTGAACTTTTAAGTTTGACCTTGCAGGACTATCCACCGCGGAGCCATGTGTTATTATGACGTGTTTTTCCGTGTATAGGGACGGAGCTGGGTGACGTCAAGCGCCTTCTGACAGCTCGTTCAGACAGCATCAGCCCCTCTCGCTCCCCGACCAACACCCTGCCCATCCCCAAGAAGGCCAGCGTGTCTGACACCTCCCAAACAGGTAGCAACCATCAGCACCTCCAGCTGTGTACTATGGTTAAAAAAAACTAAAAAAACATCCATATCTACAATCAATAATTACCTCTTAAATTATTCTTCTTCTTAATTGAAAACAATCTGCCGACAGGGTGAAGTAATTTTACCTGCTCCGCCTCCGACAATTAAGCAACATTATCTTTAAACAGCCTGACCTGCATCATTTAATTTCCGAGAAACGTCTTGGATTGGATTGAATCAAAATGCTCTCTTCCCACTGGCAGATTATTCCACTTGTTTTCAGAGGATAACAATTGAACCCTTTCACTACCACACTACAGAAGGTTAACCCTTTCACTACCACACTACAGACGGTTAACCGTCTGTAGTGTGGTAGTGAAAGGGTTAACCTTCTGTAGTGTGGTAGTGAACGGGTTAACCTTCTGTAGTGTGATAGTGAAAGGGTTCATCCTTTTGTCGTGTGAAAGGGTTAACCTTCTGTATTGTCGCAGTAAAAGGGTTAACCCTTTGGTAGTGTGGTAGTGAAAGGGTTAACCTTCTGTAGTGTGGTAGTGAAAGGGTTCATCCTTTTGTCATGTGAAAGGGTTAACCTTCTGTATTGTCGCAGTAAAAGGGTTAACCCTTTGGTAGTGTGGTAGTGAAAGGGTTAAGACCCGATGTGTCAGGTGCAGGACCGATGGACACAGAATGAATAGAGTCTATGCACCATTACAAAGCTCCATGCTGTGTTTATTTTCACCACAGACTAATCTTTCAATCCATTCTTAATAGAGGCCCACAACTCCTGAGCGTACACACACATGGTGGCTATTTATTTACACATGCTCCTCATCTATTTATTTATTTTATTTATTTATATAACCATTTATTTGTTTTCTTTTAGATTATTTGTGCTATTTGCAGACTGTACATTAGATGTAAATCGGCCTCCTCCCACGCTCTCATGATTGGCTCTGATTGTTGGGTTGATTTTCTTTTTGATTATGTACGCTGGAATGCTGAAGGAACATTTTCCATTTCACATGATGTAAGGAACAATAAAGATGTACCTTATCTTTTGTATATGGTGCAAATAAGCACCTCAGGAGAACCTTTTTTTACAGCAGGTGGTCTCTCCATCAGCCATGACCACTGACCCTCAATCCCTTGAGACCCTGGTTTGAACACAGAGACACAGGAGACTGGCTGACAACGTTCAACAAGTTACAAGTTTCACAGTGAAGATGACTCACTTGGAATGATGACAACAGCAGACAGCAATCTCTATGTGTCCCTCTCCATAATATACCTGTATTTGGTTCTATAATGTATGAGTATGTCAGATGTGCAGGTAATACTTTACTACTTCACTTTAGGGGTACATGATGACCAAGTACCAAGGAACTAACAAGGAACTAAATGGTAGAACTTAAGAGTAAGAACAGATATTAAATATCTATAACTATAAGTCATTTGTCAGATTCTTTGTTTTTTACTGAATCAGTAGTTATATACTTATATAGTTCTTTACTTAATGTGTCATTGGGCAGTAAAATATAAGCCATTCTGGATGATTTCAGTAAACAATGGTTATTCAACGATGTAGTTCCTAGGTACTTAAAGGGGAACTACATACAATTTCATAATTAATGCATGTTATTCATCTGGTATAAGACTCTCCCAAATCAAAAAATGAGAGTGCTAAAACTCAAACTTGTGATGTCATCAAGTATAAGGTCTGAAGCTGCTCCATAGGCAATGCATTGGGAAATATGTGTGTGCCACTGAGAGAACTCAGGGGAATGTTCTGAGTTCATAGGTACCTTTTCTGATTCAGAACTGAGACCACTACTATAGAATAAAGCTCATTTGGATATAAAAAAAACAACAAATGTCAAAGCCCACTCCCATTCATTGTCAATGGAGCAGCTCCAGACTTTATACCTTTATTGA